>NC_088235.1:98021952-98267051 GCF_036934945.1 Oncorhynchus masou masou
TCTGTTATCTCATTCTGGTAGTGATTTATACACGGTGTGGTGGTCTGTTATCTCATTCTGGTAGTGATTTATACATGGTGTGGTGGTCTGTTATCTCATTCTGGTAGTGATTTATACATGGTGTGGTGGTCTGTTATCTCATTCTGGTAGTGATTTATACATGGTGTGGTGGTCTGTTATCTCATTCTGGTAGTGATTTATACATGGTGTGGTGGTCTGTTATCTCATTCTGGTAGTGATTTATACATGGTGTGGTGGTCTGTTATCTCATTCTGGTAGTGATTTATACATGGTGTGGTGGTCTGTTATCTCATTCTGGTAGTGATTTATACATGGTGTGGTGGTCTGTTATCTCATTCTGGTAGGTATTTATACATGGTGTGGTGGTCTGTTATCTCATTCTGGTAGTGATTTATACATGGTGTGGTGGTCTGTTATCTCATTCTGGTAGTGATTTATACATGGTGTGGTGGTCTGTTATCTCATTCTGGTAGTGATTTATACATGGTGTGGTGGTCTGTTATCTCATTCTGGTAGGTATTTATGGTGTGGCGGTCTGTTACATGGTGTGGTGGTCTGTTATCTCATTCTGGTAGTGATTTATACATGGTGTGGTGGTCTGTTATCTCATTCTGGTAGTGATTTATACACGGTGTAGTGGTCTGTTATCTCATTCTGGTAGTGATTTATACATTCTGGTGTGGTGGTCTGTTATCTCATTCTGGTAGTGATTTATACATGGTGTGGTGGTCTGTTATCATTCTGGTAGTGATTTATACATGGTGTGGTGGTCTGTTATCTCATTCTGGTAGTGATTTATACAAGGTGTGGTGGTCTGTTATCTCATTCTGGTAGTGATTTATACATGGTGTGGTGGTCTGTTATCTCATTCTGGTAGTGATTTATACATGGTGTGGTGGTCTGTTATCTCATTCTGGTAGTGATTTATACATGGTGTGGTGGTCTGTTATCTCATTCTGGTAGTGATTTATACAAGGTGTGGTGGTCTGTTATCTCATTCTGGTAGTGATTTATACATGGTGTGGTGGTCTGTTATCTCATTCTGGTGATTTATACATGGTGTGGTGGTCTGTATCTCATTCTGGTAGTGATTTATACATGGTGTGGTGGTCTGTTATCTCATTCTGGTAGTGATTTATACATGGTGTGGTGGTCTGTTATCTCATTCTGGTAGTGATTTATACAAGGTGTGGTGGTCTGTTATCTCATTCTGGTAGTGATTTATAAAAGGTGTGGTGGTCTGTTATCTCATTCTGGTAGTGATTTATACACGGTGTGGTGGTCTGTTATCTCATTCTGGTAGTGATTTATACATGGTGTGGTGGTCTGTTATCTCATTCTGGTAGTGATATATACACGGTGTGGTGGTCTGTTATCTCATTCTGGTAGTGATTTATACATGGTGTGGTGGTCTGTTATCTCATTCTGGTAGTGATATATACACTTTGTGGTGGTCTGTTATCTCATTCTGGTAGTGATTTATACACGGTGTGGTGGTCTGTTATCTCATTCTGGTAGTGATTTATACATGGTGTGGCGGTCTGTTATCTCATTCTGGTAGTGATATATACACTTTGTGGTGGTCTGTTATCTCATTCTGGTAGTGATTTATACATGGTGTGGTGGTCTGTTATCTCATTCTGGTAGTGATTTATACACGGTGTGGTGGTCTGTTATCTCATTCTGGTAGTGATTTATACACGGTGTGGTGGTCTGTTATCTCATTCTGGTAGTGATTTATACACGGTGTGGTGGTCTGTTATCTCATTCTGGTAGTGATTTATACACGGTGTGGTGGTCTGTTATCTCATTCTGGTAGTGATTTATACACGGTGTGGTGGTCTGTTATCTCATTCTGGTAGTGATTTATACATGTGGTGGTCTGGCGGTCTGTTATCTCATTCTGGTAGTGATTTATACATGGTGTGGTGGTCTGTTATCTCATTCTGGTAGGTATTTATACATGGTGTGGTGGTCTGTTATCTCATTCTGGTAGTGATTTATACAAGGTGTGGTGGTCTGTTATCTCATTCTGGTAGTGATTTATACATGGTGTGGTGGTCTGTTATCTCATTCTGGTAGTGATATATACACTTTGTGGTGGTCTGTTATCTCATTCTGGTAGTGATTTATACATGGTGTGGTGGTCTGTTATCTCATTCTGGTAGTGATTTATACACGGTGTGGTGGTCTGTTATCTCATTCTGGTAGTGATTTATACACGGTGTGGTGGTCTGTTATCTCATTCTGGTAGTGATTTATACATGGTGTGGTGGTCTGTTATCTCATTCTGGTAGTGATTTATACATGGTGTGGTGGTCTGTTATCTCATTCTGGTAGTGATTTATACATGGTGTGGTGGTCTGTTATCTCATTCTGGTAGTGATTTATACATGGTGTGGTGGTCTGTTATCTCATTCTGGTAGTGATTTATACATGGTGTGGTGGTCTGTTATCTCATTCTGGTAGTGATTTATACATGGTGTGGTGGTCTGTTATCTCATTCTGGTAGTGATTTATACATGGTGTGGTGGTCTGTTATCTCATTCTGGTAATGATTTATACATGTCGTGGTGGTCTGTTATCTCATTCTGGTAGTGATTTATACATGGTGTGGTGGTCTGTTATCTCATTCTGGTAGTGATTTATACATGGTGTGGTGGTCTGTTATCTCATTCTGGTAGTGATTTATACATGGTGTGGCGGTCTGTTATCTCATTCTGGTAGTGATTTATACATGGTGTGGTGGTCTGTTATCTCATTCTGGTAGTGATTTATACATGGTGTGGTGGTCTGTTATCTCATTCTGGTAGTGATTTATACATGGTGTGGTGGTCTGTTATCTCATTCTGGTAGTGATTTATACATGGTGTGGCGGTCTGTTATCTCATTCTGGTAGTGATTTATACATGGTGTGGTGGTCTGTTATCTCATTCTGGTAGTGATTTATACATGGTGTGGTGGTCTGTTATCTCATTCTGGTAGTGATTTATACACGGTGTGGTGGTCTGTTATCTCATTCTGGTAGTGAATTATACAAGGTGTGGCGGTCTGTTATCTCATTCTGGTAGTGATTTATACATGGTGTGGTGGTCTGTTATCTCATTCTGGTAGTGATTTATACATGGTGTGGTGGTCTGTTATCTCATTCTGGTAGTGATTTATACACGGTGTGGTGGTCTGTTATCTCATTCTGGTAGTGAATTATACACGGTGTGAGAATTTGAACAGAGGGAGAAGAGATCAAATGTGTGGAGCGAGACGGCCAACTGCTGCTGTGTCCAACTGCACCGCATTAAACGTGCTGATGGGCTTATCACACACACACGCACAGACACACACACACACACACACACACACACACACACACACACACACACACACACACACACACACACACACACACACACACACACACACACACACACACACACACACACACACACACACACACACACACACACACACACACACACACACACACACACACACACACACACACACACACACACACACACAGCTACAGCCCATAAAGCATGCTGATGTGCTCTTCAGAGAGCTGTGTTGAGAGGAGAAACAGAGAGATGCAGGAGTGTTAGTCAGCTAAGTAGGAATCTGGACCCACACCAGCCAACTCCAGCCACTCACACACACACACCTACATTACCTAGTCTACCGTCTGGAATTCAGCTCTAAGCATCAGGAATCAGAGGAATCTCACTGAATCTCTGAAGGGTGTGTGTGAACACATCAGTCCGTCCGCCCATGTGTGCATATTTTGCGTGTGTGTGTGTGTTTCTCCCTCCCTGTAATCAGGGTGGATGTGTTAGGGGTCAACTGATCTGACCTCTTGGCTCAAGTTCACCATAAATATTATGGAATCATCATCTGTATAGACCCTCTATGACTGTCTCTCAAATGTCACCCTATTCCCTTAATAGTGCACTACTACCCATAGTCCCTGGTCAAAAATAGTTCACTATAAAGGGAATAGAGTGCCATTTGGGATGCACATCTGACTGTTTAATATAGTGCAGCTCAGACCCAGGACTATCAGCTTTCATCTGGGAGATATAGACTAATAATAATTGTGCTCTGTATGAACCAGCTCAGGGCTTGGAGATCAAGTCTGAACACAACAACAAGTCAAGATGGTTGATCTTACTGTTTTTATCCCTGTAGAGCAACATCATCTCAGAAAGTAGGTCTGTTTGAAAGTGAACATTATATGGGAGTATGTCTGTCTGTCTGTCTGTCTGTCTGTCTGTCTGTCTGTCTGTGAATATAAAAATAAATACTATGTAAGCGTTGTGCGTGTGTGTAAGACAATTAGAATACTATGCGAAAGTGTGTTTGAATGATAAAATACTATGTGAGTGTGTGTGCCAGTGCAAAGGGCCTCTGGGAGCTCTCTCTCCTCCTTTCCCACGGTACGTGCCCCATGAGCCTTTGCAGTGACGTCAGGACAGAGGTATGGTTGGTGTGGACGCCCCTCTCTGAGGTCACAGGTTCACTTCCTTTCTGTCAGATACAGGAACATGTTGGTTCTACTCCAATCTGTGTGACCAATCACGTGTCACTCTCTGTTTGTCTCTGATCTAGCAGTGATTTGTTTAACCTCTCCTCCCTCTCTCTCCATCTCTCTCTCTCTCTCTCTTTCTCTCTCCCTTTCTCTCTATCTCTCTCCCTCCCCCTCTCTATCTCTCTCTCCCTATCTCTCTCTCTCTCCATCTCTCTCCCTCCCTCTCTCTCCCCATCTCCATCTCTCTCCCTCTCGCCATCTCTCTCTCACTCTCTCTCTCACTCTCTCTCTCTCTCTCTCAGGCTATGTGGCTGATGCTTCAGCAGGAGGAGCCAGAGGACCTTGTCATAGCGACGGGGGAGGTCCATAGTGTCAGGGAGTTTGTGGAGAAGTCCTTCAAACATGTGGGCAAGACCATTGTGTGAGTATATTCACACATACACATGCATGCACACACATACTCACAACACACACATCAATCGTCAGAGATGTACGAAGTCAGACATACACACCTGCGAATGTAATATGTGTGTATACATTCATACCATCTTGTAGTACAGGTAGATCATTCAGACAGAGATGTTGTAGTACAGGCAGATCATTCAGACAGAGATGTTGTAGTACAGGCAGATCATTCTTACAGAGATGTTGTAGTACAGGCAGATCATTCAGACAAAGATGTTGTAGTACAGGCAGATCATTCTTACAGAGATGGTGTAGTACAGACAGATCATTCAGACATAGATGTTGTAGTACAGGCAGATCATTCAGACAGAGATGTTGTAGTACAGGCAGATCATTCTTACAGAGATGTTGTAGTACAGGTAGATCATTCAGACAGAGATGTTGTAGTACAGGCAGATCATTCAGACAGAGATGTTGTAGTACAGGCAGATCATTCAGACAGAGATGTTGTAGTACAGGCAGATCATTCAGACAGAGATGTTGTAGTACAGGCAGATCATTCAGACAGAGATGTTGTAGTACAGACAGATCATTCAGACAGAGATGTTGTAGTACAGGCAGATCATTCATACAGAGATGTTGTAGTACAGGTAGATCATTCAGACAGAGATGTTGTAGTACAGGCAGATCATTCAGACAGAGATGTTGTAGTACAGGCAGATCATTCTTACAGAGATGGTGTAGTACAGGCAGATCATTCAGACAAAGATGTTGTAGTACAGGCAGATCATTCTTACAGAGATGGTGTAGTACAGACAGATCATTCAGACAGAGATGTTGTAGTACAGGCAGATCATTCTTACAGAGATGGTGTAGTACAGACAGATCATTCAGACATAGATGTTGTAGTACAGGCAGATCATTCAGACAGAGATGTTGTAGTACAGGCAGATCATTCTTACAGAGATGTTGTAGTACAGGTAGATCATTCAGACAGAGATGTTGTATTACAGACAGATCATTCAGACAGAGATGTTGTAGTACAGGCAGATCATTCAGACAGAGATGTTGTAGTACAGGCAGATCATTCTTACAGAGATGTTGTAGTACGGGCAGATCATTGAGACAGAGATGTTGTAGTACAGGTAGATCGTTCAGACAGAGATGTTGAAGTACAGGCAGATCATTCTTACAGAGATGTTGTAGTACAGGCAGATCATTCAGACAGAGATGTTGTAGTACAGGCAGATCATTCTTACAGAGATGTTGTAGTACAGGCAGATCATTCTTACAGAGATGTTGTAGTACAGGCAGATCATTCAGACAGAGATGTTGTAGTACAGGCAGATCATTCAGACAGAGATGTTGTAGTACAGGCAGATCATTCTTACAGAGATGTTGTAGTACGGGCAGATCATTCAGACAGAGATGTTGTAGTACAGGTAGATCGTTCAGACAGAGATGTTGTAGTACAGGCAGATCATTCTTACAGAGATGTTGTAGTACAGGCAGATCATTCTTACAGAGATGTTGTAGTACAGGCAGATCATTCAGACAGAGATGTTGTAGTACAGGCAGATCATTCAGCCAGAGATGTTGTAGTATGGGCAGATCATTCAGACAGAGATGTTGTGATACAGGCTGGTCATTCAGACAGAGATGTTGTAGTACAGGTAGATCATTCAGACAGAGATGTTGTAGTACAGGCAGATCATTCAGACAGAGATGTTGTAGTACAGGTAGATCATTCAGACAGAGATGTTGTAGTACAGGCAGATCATTCAGACAGAGATGTTGTAGTACAGGCAGATCATTCAGACAGAGATGTTGTAGTACAGGCAGATCATTCAGACAGAGATGTTGTAGTACAGGCAGATCATTCAGACAGAGATGTTGTAGTACAGACGGATCATTCAGACATAGATGTTGTAGTACAGGCAGATCATTCAGACAGAGATGTTGTAGTACAGGCAGATCATTCAGACAGAGATGTTGTAGTACAGGCAGATCATTCAGACAGAGATGTTGTAGTACAGACGGATCATTCAGACATAGATGTTGTAGTACAGGCAGATCATTCAGACAGAGATGTTGTAGTACAGGCAGATCATTCTTACAGAGATGTTGTAGTACAGACAGATCATTCAGACATAGATGTTGTAGTACAAGCAGATCATTTTGACGGAGACATTGTGATACAGGCTGGTCATTCAGACAGAGATGTTGTAGTACAAGCAGATCATTTAGACGGAGACGTTGTGATACAGGCTGGTCATTCAGACAGAGATGTTGTAGTACAGGTAGATCATTCAGCCAGAGATGTTGTAGTACAAGCAGATCATTTAGACGGAAACGTTGTGATACAGGCTGGTCATTCAGACAGATGTCAGTGACATGTTTTGTCTGCTACAGACACCGAAAGGAAGGAAGGAGGAAGAGGGAAATATAAAATCTAAAGAGTGATAGAGGGGGAAGAAGAGGTAGACCCCAGGACAGCTGTGGTTTATGAGTTGCCCTTCACTCAATTTACTGATGAACATCTCCCTTTCTCTCTCACTCTCTCTCTTTCTCTCCCTCCATTCCTCTTTCTGTCCCTCCATTCCTCTCTCTCTTTGTCTCCCTCCATTCCTCTTTCTGTCCCTCCATTCCTCTCTCTCTTTGTCTCCCTCCATTCCTCTTTCTGTCCCCCCATTCCTCTCTCTCTTTGTCTCCCTCCATTCCTCCCCCTCTCTTTGTCTCCCTCCATTCCTCTTTCTGTCCCTCCATTCCTCTCTCTCTTTGTCTCCCTCCATTCCTCCCCCTCACTTTGTCTCCCTCCATTCCTCTCCCTCTCTTTGTCTCCCTCCATTCCTCCCCCTCTCTTTGTCTCCCTCCATTCCGCTCTCTCTTTGTCTCCCTCCATTCCTCCCCCTCTCTTTGTCTCCCTCCATTCCTCCCCCTCTCTTTGTCTCCCTCCATTCCTCCCCATCTCTTTGTCTCCCTCCATTCCTCTCTCTCTTTGTCTCCCTCCATTCCTCCCCCTATCTTTGTCTCCCTCCTTTCCTCCCCCTCTCTTTGTCTCCCTCCTTTCCTCCCCCTCTCTCTGTCTCCCTCCATTCCTCCCCCTCTCTTTGTCTCCCTCCATTCCTCCCCTCTCTTGTCTCCCTCCATTCCTCTCTCTTTTGTCTCCCTCCATTCCTCCCCCTCTCTTTCTCTCCCTCCATTCCTCTCTCTCTTTGTCTCCCTCCATTCCTCCCCCTCTCTTTCTCTCCCTCCATTCCTCTCTCTCTTTCTCTCCTTCCATTCCTCCCCCTCTCTTTCTCTCCCTCCATTCCTCCCCTTTCTCTCAATCTTTATTTCTCTCCCTCCATTACTCCTCTTCCTCTTTCTTTCTCTTATTCTCACTTTATCTCTTACCATTCTTCTCTCTCTCTCTCTCTCTCTCTCTCTCTCTCTCTCTCTCTGTCTCAATCTGTCTCTCCAGGTGGGAGGGGAAAGATGAGAACGAGGTTGGTCGTTGCCAGGAGACAGGGGTGATTCATGTGAAGGTGGACTCCAAGTACTACCGTCCTACTGAAGTGGTGAGTCGTGTGTGTGTGTATGTGTGTGTGTGTGTGCGTGTGTGTGTGTGCGTGTGTGTTGGGGGATGATGAAGTGGTAATGCACCAACCTGACCTGTCTCACTTTTAGGGTCCTTCTATAGAGCAGGCAAATGCCTCCGACAGCTCAGTTTAAAACAACAGGTACAGCTGAGCTGTCTGATGGGGTGTGTGACTTTGTTTCAGTCCATCTACGGGTCTTTTGTGATTATAATGTTACAGACAGAGAAATGCAGGGAGTGAACAGTATGGGATGTTTGTATCATGTTCATAGCCTGATATTCCCTTTAATACATGACTGAAGGTTGTTATTCTTTCAACACATGATTTATTTATTTCAACACATAGAATTATAATATCAGTGTTTACTGTTCTGCTCTCCGGGGATTGTTTGTGGGACCATATAGTTATCAGCCTTAACATGATCAGTAGACATCTGTAGGTCCAGCTCCCCCTCTCTCTTATTGTGTTGCTTTCTTAACAGCTGGAAATAGCTGGTTGTCTTCTCTGAAGGTAATGAATATCCTGTCAAGTCATATTGAGACACGCAACACTCTACGGTTGTGGTCTTATTACATGTGTACTGTGAGTTAGATTTATTCCTTATTTTATTGGTCAGTTTGCGGCAGGTCTTTCTGTGTTGAGTGAAGAACCTTCTCAGAGTCTGTAAGATGAACTGTGTTGAGAGAGAGAGCGAGGGGGGAGGGTGATATCCAAAAGGGGGGAGAGCTAAACATGGAGATAAAGAGATCCCTCTGTCATCACTGTGCCCTGGGGGGGTCCGCGGGTTCCCCTGGGGGGGGGGGTAGCATTGCCCCAGGGTGTTTGGGACAGGATTAGGGTAGTGTTTAAACTGCAGGACCCTCTGAACTATGAGATGGCCCTGGAGGATTAGGACCCAGCTGAGTGATGCTGCAGGATTATAGAGGAATCACTGGTGACTGATGGATGGGATGGACTTTCACACACACCTGGGGATGAAGTACTCTGTCTGGGGAGAGAAAGTAGATGCCGGAGGGAACCACTGTCTGTCCTCTTATAGACTGGAGATGAAGTACTCTGTCTGGGGAGAGAAAGTAGATGCCGGAGGGAACCACTGTCTGTCCTCTTATAGACTGGAGATGAAGTACTCTGTCTGGGGAGAGAAAGTAGATGCCGGAGGGAACCACTGTCTGTCCTCTTATAGACTGGGGATGAAGTACTCTGTCTGGGGAGAGAAAGTAGGTGCCGGAGGGAACCACTGTCTGTCCTCTTATAGACTGGAGATGAAGTACTCTGTCTGGGGAGAGAAAGTAGGTGCCGGAGGGAACCACTGTCTGTCCTCTTATAGACTGGAGATGAAGTACTCTGTCTGGGGAGAGAAAGTAGGTGCCGGAGGGAACCACTGTCTGTCCTCTTATAGACTGGGGATGAAGTACTCTGTCTGGGGAGAGAAAGTAGATGCCGGAGGGAACCACTGTCTGTCCTCTTATAGACTGGAGATGAAGTACTCTGTCTGGGGAGAGAAAGTAGGTGCCGGAGGGAACCACTGTCTGTCCTCTTATAGACTGGAGATGAAGTACTCTGTCTGGGGAGAGAAAGTAGATGCCGGAGGGAACCACTGTCTGTCCTCTTATAGACTGGAGATGAAGTACTCTGTCTGGGGAGAGAAAGTAGATGCCGGAGGGAACCACTGTCTGTCCTCTTATAGACTGGGGATGAAGTACTCTGTCTGAGGAGAGAAAGTAGGTGCCGGAGGGAACCACTGTCTGTCCTCTTATAGACTGGAGATGAAGTACTCTGTCTGGGGAGAGAAAGTAGGTGCCGGAGGGAACCACTGTCTGTCCTCTTATAGACTGGGGATGAAGTACTCTGTCTGAGGAGAGAAAGTAGGTGCCGGAGGGAACCACTGTCTGTCCTCTTATAGACTGGAGATGAAATAGGAGCAGGACGTTTAGTTAGTTATGGATGTAAAACAGACTGGTTGAACTAGGTAGAGAAAGTTTACACTTGGACACATGATCAAAGAGATCCAGGGGGGTGAGGAGAGGAAGAGAGGGGAATTGTACAGTTTGAGGATTCTTGATTATTTGCACTCTTGCTCTCTGGCTCTCCTTGTCTCTGTGGGTGTCTTTTCACTCTCTCTCTCTCCCCTCAGTAACTCCAGGTGAAAGCAGGCAGGTTATAAGAGTATTTAAAGAGAAAGAGGAGAGAATGAGGAGCATTTAGCCTCTGACCCCTGAGACAGGAAGTGTGTTTGACACTGCTCCTGCGGCTTAGCATTGTTCCCCTGTTCAACTGGAAGTACCTGTCATCGTGTGTGTGTGTGTGTGTGTGTGTGTGCGTGCGTGCGTGCGTGCGAGCGAGTGCATGTATCAAGGGTCAGGATACAATACTCAGTCAAACACGAATGTGATTGAAAAAGTGATTAGCACAGCTAAGTTATTCACACCACTTGACTTTTTCCACATTTTGTTGTGTTACAGCCTGAATTTAAAATGTATTAATTTAGATTTTGTGTCACTTGGCTAAAACACAATACCCCATAATGTCAACGTGGAATAATGTTTTTAGACATTTTTACCAATTAATTAAAAATGAAAAGCTGAAATGTCTTGAGTCAATAAGTATTCAACCCCTTTGTTATGGCAAGAATACATAAGTTCAGGAGTAAAAATGTGCTTAATAAGTCACTGTCACGTCTAATCAAGGTGGGTGGAATCAGGCGCAGAGAGCAGATAGCGATATAAAGTTTTATTCTCCGGTGAACAAAATAAACAACGGTCAACCCAAATACAGACAGGGTGAATATATCCAACACAGGATAAAGACTAACCGGAGAATAATAAACAGCAAACACCGACAGACAAAATGAATGGCAAAATAAACAATCCCGCACAAAACAAGGGCGGGACAACCTACATTAAATACAGACACTAATAAACTAAACAACACACAGGTGAAACCAATTAGACAAAACCAACAGATACACGAAAAAGTTATCGGTAGTGGCTAATAGGACGGTGACGACGACCGCCGAGCACCGCCCGAATGGGCAGGAGAGCCAACTTCGGCGGAAGTCGTGACAGTCACAAAATAAGTACCTCATCTCTGTACCCCACACATACAATTATCTGTAAGGTCGAACAGTGAATTTCAAACACAGATTCAGCCATAAATACCAGGTATGTTTTCCTATGCCTGACGCAAAAACAGGCACCTATTGGTAGATGGTTAAAAAATAATAATAAAGCAGACAATGAATATCCCTTTGAGCATGGTGACGTTATTAATTACAATGGATGGTGTATCAATACACCCAGTCACTACAAAGATACAGGCATCCTTCCTAACTCAGTTGCCGGAGAGGAAGGAAACCACTCAGGGATTTCACCATGAGGCCAATGGTGACTTTAAAACAGTTACAGAGTTTAATGGCTGTGATGGGAGAAAACTGAGGATGGATCAACAACATTGTAGTTCCTCCACAATACTAACCCAAATGACAGAGGGAAAAGAAGGAAGCCTGTACAGAATACAAATATTCCAAAACATGTATCCTGTTTGCAATACGGCACTAAAGTAAACCTGCAAAAAATCTGGCAAAGAAATTAACCAGAAGGTTGCGAGTTCAAACCCCCGAGCTGACAAGGTACAAATCTGTCGTTCTGCCCCTGAACAGGCAGTTAACCCACTGTTCCCAGGCCGTCATTGAAAATAAGAATTTGTTCTTAACTGACTTGCCTGGCTAATAAAAGGTAAAATAAAAAAATAAAAAATAAAGTAACCTAAAACACAAGGCCAAATATACGCTTGAGTTGCTTACCAAGACGACATTGAATGTTCATGAGAGGCCTAGTTACAGTTTTGACATAAATCATCTTGAAAATGTATGGCAAGACTTTGAATGTGAATTATAATTGAATTATAATTTGAATGTGAATTATAATTCACTTTGACAGTGAATTATAAGTGAAATCATCTCTCTGTAAACAATTGTTGGAAAAATGACTTGTGTCATGCACAAAGTAGATGTCCTAACCGACTTGCCAAAACTATAGTTTGTTAACAAGAAATTTGTGGAGTGGTTGAAAAATGAGTTTTAATGACTCCAACCTAAGTGTATGTAAACTTCAGACTTCAACTGTATATATATTTCACTTATAATTGACTGTATCACAATTCCAGTGGGTCAGAAGTTTACATACACTAAGTTGACTGTGCCTTTAAACAGCTTGTAAAATTCCAGAAGATTATGTCATGACTTTAGAAGCTTCTGATTGGCTAATTGACATCAGTTGAGTCAATTGGAGGTGTACCTGTGGATGTATTTCAAGGCCTACCTTCAAGCTCAGTGCCTCTTTGCTTGACATCATGGGAAAATCGAAAGAAATCAGCCAAGACCTCAGAAAAAAAAATTGTAGACCTCCACAACTCTGGTTCATCCTTGGGAGCAATTTCCAAATGCCTGAAGGTACTACGTTCATCTGTACAAACAATAGTAGGCAAGTATAAACACCATGGGACTCGTTCTGTCTCCTAGAGATGAACGTACCTTGGTGCGAAAAGTGCAAATCAATCACAGAACAACAGCAAAGGACCTTGTGAAGATGCTAGAGGAAACAGGTACGCAAGTATCTATATCCACAGTAAAACGAGTCCTATATCGACATGACCTGAAAGGCCGCTCAGCAAGCAAGAAGCCATATGCATATCCTATCTTCTGGGCCTGAGTAGAAGGCAGTTTCATTTGGGCACGCTTTTCATCCAAAATTCCAAATGCTGCCCTCTACCCTAGAGAAGTTAATAAGACATTTGTGGAGTGGTTGAAAAAAATAGTTTTAATGACCACCCTAAGTATATGTAAACTATATGTAAACTTCCGACTTCAACTGTATACTGTATGTGAGTGTGTCTGTAACATATTTATATACTGTATGTAAGTGTGTCTGTAACATATTTATATACTGTATGTGAGTGTGTTTGTAACATATTTATATACTGTATGTGAGTGTGTCTGTAACATATTTATATACTGTATGTGAGTGTGTCTGTAATTTATATACTGTATGTAGTGCATGTGTCTGTATTTATATACTGTATGTGATTTATATACTGTATGTGAGTGTGTCTGTAACATATTTATATACTGTATGTGAGTGTGTCTGTAACATATTTATATACTGTATGTGAGTGTGTCTGTAACATATTTATATACTGTATGTGAGTGTGTCTGTAACATATTTATATACTGTATGTGAGTGTGTCTAACATATTTATATACTGTATGTGAGTGTGTCTGTAACATATTTATATACTGTATGTGAGTGTGTCTGTAACACATTTATATACTGTATGTGAGTGTGTCTGTAACACATTTATATACTGTATGTGAGTGTGTCTGTAACATATTTATATACTGTATGTGAGTGTGTCTAACATATTTATATACTGTATGTGAGTGTGTCTGTAACATATTTATATACTGTATGTGAGTGTGTCTGTAACATATTTATATACTGTATGTGAGTGTGTCTGTAACATATTTATATACTGTATGTGAGTGTGTCTGTAACATATTTATATACTGTATGTGAGTGTGTCTGTAACATATTTATATACTGTATGTGAGTGTGTCTGTAACATATTTATATACTGTATGTGAGTGTGTCTGTAACATATTTATATACTGTATGTGAGTGTGTCTGTAACATATTTATATACTGTATGTGAGTGTGTCTGTAACATATTTATATACTGTATGTGAGTGTGTCTAACATATTTATATACAGCCCCTCGGGACAGCGGAGGGGAGATGTAGATAAGGGGGAGGATGCACAGAGGGAGGCAGCAGGTGTATTCTGGTCTGGTGGTGTTGTCGAGGGTGACTGATACATGTACCGTAGAGTGAATGCTGGCCCATGTTGTCTTCAATTCTTCCCACAATTGTGTTAAGTTGGCTGGATGTCTTTTGTGTGGTGGACTGTTCTTGATACACGCAGGAAACTGTAGAGCGTGAAAAACCCAGCAACGTTGCAGTTCTTGACATAAACTGGTACACCTGGCATTTACTACCACACCCTGTTCAAATGAACTTACATTTTTTGTTTTGCCCATTCACCCTCTAAATGGCATACGTACACAATCCATGTCTCAAGGCTTAAAAATCATTCTTTAACTCATCTCCTCCGCTCCATCTACACTGATTGAAGTGGATTCACCTTGTCAGTCTGTCATGGAAAGAGCAGGTGTTCTTAATGTTTTGTATATTCAGTGTATATGTAAAATTGAAGGTGGTATGGTTAGTTAGGGAGTATAGCCTAGCCCTTGATATTTGCTTGATGGGTCAATTAAAAACCGTAAAATGGTTAGAAGTCATTCTGTGTGGAATAAGAGAGAGTTTCTTTGTTTGGCTGTACATGTTCATTGACTCTCAGCAAAACTGCCTGAACCATAAACTGTAGCCTACCCACTGCTATCTGTTAACCTTTAATTCAGGTGATGGAGCTGTCATTCACTCTGGGCTTTCTCCATCACAGTACAAGACACAGCTAGTCGCAGTGGTTGGTTCAGGTTGAGCTCAGACAAACAGTCTAGAGTACAGGACAGCGTTCAGGTGGGGTTTATTTTTGTGCTCATCGCTTAATGGTTTATGTTTTATATTTCTGGTTGTCATGGAGATGGTATTTAAGTGGTGTGTGCTTTTTATTTCTGTTGGATGTGATTGTGAATGCCAACTGTGATGAGGCCTCTGATGGGTGGACAGAGAATTGGAGGTTAGGGAAAGAAAGTCACAGCTGATGAGATTCTCACTTGTTTGTCTCTGCAGAAATGGAGATAAGAGAAGGTTTAGGGTTAGTTGGAATACTGTGAACATTGTGTCTGTATGAGTGTATCACAAAAACTTTGTGTGTGTTTGCGTGCGTGTGTGTGTTAATGCATCATATTCCCAGGTTCATGTGTCGCTGTGGGCATAAACCGCTGTGTGGTGATTGACAGCTCAGCTCTGTGGTTTGCCTCAAGGCCCTCAGGCAGATGGAGGAGGGATGAGGGGGGTGATAAATGGGAAGTTGTCTCCTTTTCTCTCGGTCTGTATTTTTCTACAATTCAATTTCAATTTAAGGGCTTTATTGTCATGGGCAACATATGGTTACATTGCCAAAGCAAGTGAAATAGATAATGAACAAAAGTGAAATAAACAATACAAATGTGCAGTAAACATTACACTCACAAAGGTTCCCAAAGTATAAAGACATTTCAAATGTATTGTTATGTCTATATACAGTGTTGTAAGGATGTGTAAATAGTTAAAGTACAAAAGGGAAAATAAATAAACATAAATATGGGTTGTATTTACAATGGTGTTTGTTCTTCACTGGTTGCCCTTTTCTTGTGGCAACAGGTTACAAATCTTGCTGCCGTGATTGCACACTAGAGCTCGACCGATTCATTGGAATGTAATTTCAAGTTTTCATAACAATCGGAAATTGGTATTTTTGGGCGCCGATTTGCCAATTTTTTTTTTATATATTTTTTTAATTTTTATAATATACCTTTATTTAACTAGACAAGTCAGTTAAGAACACATTCTTATTTTCAATGACGGCCTAGAAACGGTGGGTTAACTGCCTTGTTCAGGGGCAGCTTCGATGGTGGCTGTTGTCGTTGTGTTGCTGGTTCGAGCCCAGGGAGGAGCGAGGAGAGGGACGGAAGCTATACTGTTACACTGGCAATACCAAAGTGACTATAAGAACATCCAATAGTCAAAGGTTAATGAAATACAAATGGTATAGAGGGAAATAGTCCTATAATTCCTACAAATAGTCCTATAAACTACAACCTAAAGCTTCTTACCTGTGAATATTGAAGACTCATGTTAAAAGGAACCACCAGCTTTCATATGTTCTCATGTTCTGAGCAAGGAACTTAACCGTTAGCTTTCTTACATAGCACATATTGCACTTTTACTTTCTTCTCCAACACTTTGTTTTTGCATTATTTAAACGAAATTGAACATGTTTCATTATTTACTTGAGGCTAAATTGATTTTATTGATGTATTATATTAAGTTAAAATAAGTGTTCATTCAGTATTGTTGTAATTGTCATTATTATAAATAAATAATTGACCGATTAATCGGTATCGGCTTTTTTGGTCCTCCAATAATCGGTATTGGTATCGGCGTTGAAAAATCATAATCAGTCGACCTCTATTGCACACTGTGGTATTTCACCCAATAGATATGGGAGTTTATCAACATTGGATTTTTTTTCTAATTCTTTGTGGTCTGTGTAATCTGATGTAAATATGTGTCTCTAATATGGTTATACATTTAGCAGGAGGTTAGAAAGTGCAGCTCAGTTTCCACGTGTTTATGTGGGCAGTGTGCACATAGCCTGTCTTCTCTTGAGAGCCAGGTCTGCCTACGGTGAACTTTCTTAATTGCAAGGCTATGCTCACTGAGTCTCTACATAGTCAAAGCTTTCCTTAAGTTTGCGTCAATCACAGTGGTCAGGTATTCTGCCACTGTGTACTCTCTGTTTAGGGCCAAATAGCATTCAAATCAAATCAAAATCTAATTTATTTGTCACATACACATGGTGAGCAGATGAAATGCTTGTGAGAAATGCTTGTGCTTCTAGTTCCGACAATGCAGTAATAACCAACGAGTAATCTAACCTAACAATTCCAAAACGTCTACCTTATACACACAAGTGTAAAGGGATAAAGAATATGTTCTCGTTTGCATTGGGGTTTTTTGTGAATTCATTCCAATGTGTCAAGTAATTATCTTTTTGTTTTCTCATGGCTTAGTTGGGTCTAATTATTTTTGCTGTCCTGTGGCTCTGTTTGTGTTTGTGAACAGAGCCCCAGGACTAGCTTGCTTAGGGGATTCTTCTCCAGGTTCATCTCTCTAGGTGATGGCTTTGTTATGGAAGGTTTGGGAATCACTTCCTTTTAGGTGGTTGTAGAATTTAACTGCTCTTTTCTGGGATATTGGCCTAATTCTGCTCTGCATGCATTATTTTGGTGTTTTACGTTGTACACTGAGGATATTTTTTCAGAATTCTGCATGCAGTCTCAATTTGGTGTTTGTCCCATTTTGTGAATTCTTGATTGGTTAGCGGACCCCAGACCTCACAAGCATAAAGGACAATGGGTTCCATAACTGATTCAAATATGTTTAGCCAAATCCTAATAAGGTATGTCAAATTTGATGTTATTTTTGATGGCATAGAAGGCCCTTCTTGCCTTTTCGCTCATATCGTTCACAGCTTTGTGTAAATTACTTGTGGTGCTGATTTTTAGGCCGAAGTACAGTTGAAGACATAAGTTTACATGCACTTAGGTTGGAGTCATTAAAACTAGTTTTTCAACCACTCCACACATTTCTTGTTAACAAACTATAGTTTTGGCAAGTCGGTTAGGACGTCTACTTTGTGCATGACACTGCACAACAACTGTATCACAATTCCAGTGGGTCAGAAGTTTACATACACTAAGTTGACTGTGCCTTTAAACAGCTTGGAAAATTCCAGAAAATGATGTCATGTCATTAGAAGCTTCTGATAGGCTAGTTGACATCATTTGAGTCCATTGGAGGTGCACCTGTGGATGTATTTCATGGCCTACCTTCAAACTCAGTGCCTCTTTGCTTGACATCATTGGAAAATCAAACGAAATCAGCCTCAGAAAAGACCTCAGAAAAAAAATGTAGAGATCCAAAAGTCTGGTTCATCCTTGGGAGAAATTTCCAAATGCCTGAAGGTACTATATTCATCTGTACAAACAATAGTACTAACAACAGTATGCTCATACCGCTCAGGAAGGAGACGCGTTCTGTCTCCTAGAGATGAACTTACTTTGGTGCTAAAAGTGCAAATCAATCCCAGAACAACAACAAAGGACCTTGTGAAGATACTGGAGGAAATGGGTACAAAACTATCTATATGCACAGTAAATCTAGTCCTATATCGAGATAACCTGAAAGGCTGCTCAGCAAGGGAGAAGCCACTGCTTCAAAACTGCCATAAAAAAGCCAGACTACGGTTTGCAACTGTACATGGGGACAAAGAGGAAAAACAAAGTCACGGTATTGGAGTGGCCATCATAAAGCCCTGACCTCAATCCTATAGAAAATGTGTGGGCAGAACTGAAAGAACGTGTGCGAGCAAGTAGGCCTACAAACCTGACTCAGTTACACCAGCTCTGTCAGGAGGAATGGGCCAAAATTCACCCAACTTATTGTGGGAAGCTTGTGGAAGGCTTCCCGAAACATTTGACCCAAGTTAAACAATTTAAAGGTACTGCTATCAAATACTAATTGAGAGTATGTAAACTTCTAACCCACTGGGAATGTGATGAAAGAAATTACAGCTGAAATAAATCATTCTCTCTACTATTATTCTGACATTTCAGATTGGCCTAAAACAGAGATTTTTTACAAGGATTAAATGTCAGTGAATTGTGAAAAACTGAGTTTAAATGTATTTGGCTAAGGTGTATGTAAACTTCAGACTTCAACTCTATGTTTGGGTTTTTTTGTGTGCTCTCGGGCAACTGTGTCTAGATTAAATTTGTATTTTTGGCCTGGCAACTGTGCCTTTTGAGATTTACTGTCAGAGCATGACAGAATCTGTGCAGATGATCTAGGTGCTGCTTTAGGTCCTCCTTGGTTAGGGACGGAAGCATCAGATCATCAGGAAACAGTAGACATTTGACTTCTAGTTGGGTGAGGCCGGGTGTTGCAGACTGTTCTAGTGCCCTCGCCAATTTGTTAATATATATATTGAAGAGGGTGGCGCCCAAGCTGCATCCCTGTCTCACCCCACGGCCCTTTCTCTCTCTTTCCTCTATACCTGTTGCTCTGTTTCTAACTTCTCCTCCTTTCCGTATCTCTTTCTCTCTGCTGGTGTCTCTACTGTCTGTCAGAATGATATGAGACAACAGTCAGGTAGACAGTGAGACAACAGTCAGGTAGATAGTGAGACAACGGTCAGGTAGACAGTGAGACTACAGTCAGGTAGACAGTGAAACAACAGTCAGGTAGACAGTGAGACTACAGTCAGGTAGACATTGAGACTACAGTCAGGTAGACAGTGACGCAACAGTCAGGTGACAGTGAGACGGTGGTTAGTTGAGCTTGGTTTGTTAGAGAGGGAGAGACAGATTAGTGTTTAATTGTGGATGACATTCTTTTATGGAAACCTCTCTAGTCTCTGTTTCTCATACCCGTTAAAAGGAGCGGTTTGACGCCTGCCCAAAAAAGATAGTGTGATAAACAGCCTATCTATCTCTTTGTCTCTGAGCATTACCTTGTGTGTCACTGGGTTTGATTAACGACACATTGAATAGCGAGATGATTTAAGAGTTTCAAGTTATCGGATGAAGCCAAGAATGTATTTCTCAGAATGTTGGGGAATGAAACCTGTTTTGTGATGTCACTGATTTGATGATGTCATTGGGGTTGGCACAGGTACGAGCAGGAGGTTATTCTTCTCTGCTGTCATTTGATTGACAGCTCTGGATTGGGCCTACAGTCACACAGTTCAGAGACTAAGGTGTTCCCACCATGAGTAATATGTACGTGAAAATTACAGTTCATCCAAGTCACGTACACACATTCCCTCCAACCCAACCCACCCACACATCATACAATACACAGCCTATTCACTGACCATTCATTCACTCATTGTAAGATATAGTCTTTGGCTTATCAACTAATTGAGAAAGGTGTATCTCTTTTTGCCTTTAAGAACTCAGTCACAGCAATGCTCTCTAGACACATGTATTTGTTACCCAATGTAATCATGTCATTCATGGACACTTTCACGGACACTAACACTAACTTTCCTTATAGGTACTGTACCTGATATTCTATCAGATGTGTTGCTAACTGTCTAATATCAATGCTGACTGTTTGTACTAAATGCAGTGACCAATTAGGAAGAGTCCCCGCTCCTCTTTATTTACACTCCTAGATCTGTCCCTCTCCTCTTTATTTACACTCCTAGATCTGTCCCTCTCCTCTTTATTTACACCCCTAGATCTGTCCCTCTCCTCTTTATTTACACTCCTAGATCTGTCCCTCTCCTATTTATTTACACTCCGAGATCTGTCCCTCTCCTATTTATTTACACTCCTAGATCTGTCCCTCTCCTCTTTATTTACAATCCTAGATATGTCCCTCTCCTCTTTATTTACACTCCGAGATCTGTCCCTCTCCTATTTCTTTACACTCCTAGATCTGTCCCGCTCCACTTTATTTACACTCCTAGATCTGTCACTCTCCTATTTATTTACACTCCTAGACCTGTCCCTCTCCGATTTATTTACACTCCTAGATCTGTCCCTCTCCTATTTATTTACACTCCTATATCTGTCCCTCTCCTATTTATTTACACTACTAGATCTGTCCCTCTCCGATTTATTGACACTCCTAGATCTGTCCCTCTCCTCTTTATTTACACTCCTAGATCTGTCCCTCTCCTCTTTATTTACACTCCTAGATCTGTCCCTCTCCTCTTTATTTACATCTGTCCTCTCCTCTTTAGATCTGTCTGTCCCTCTCCTCTTTATTTACACTCCTAGATCTGTCCCTCTCCTATTTATTTACACTCCTAGATCTGTCCTCTCTTTATTTACACTCCTAGATCTGTCCCTCTCCTCTTTATTTACACTCCTAGATCTGTCCCCTCTCCTCTTTATTTACAATCCTAGATTTGTCCCTCTCCTCTTTATTTACACTCCTAGATGTGTCCCTCTCTTCTCTATTTACACTCCTAGATCTGTCCCTCTCTTCTTTATTTACACTCCTAGATCTGTCCCTTCCTCCTCTTTGTCCCTCTCCGATTTATTTACACTCCTAGATCTGTCCCTCTCCTCTTTATTTACACTCCTAGATCTGTCCCCTCTCCTATTTATTTACACTTAGATCTGTCCCTCTCCGATTTATTGACACTCCTAGATCTGTCCCTCTCCTATTTATTTACACTCCTAGATCTGTCCCTCTCCTCTTTATTTACACTCCTAGATCTGTCCCCTCTTTATTTACACTCTTCTGTTTACAATCCTAGATTTGTCCCTCTCCTCTTTATTTACACTCCTAGATGTGTCCCTCTCTTCTCTATTTACACTCCTAGATCTGTCCCTCTCTTCTTTATTTACACTCCTAGATCTGTCCCTTCTCCTCTTTATTTACACTCCTAGATCTGTCCCTCTCCTCTTTATTTACACTCCTAGATCTGTCCCTCTCCTCTTTATTTACGCTCCTAGATCTGTCCCCTCTCCTCTTTATTTACAATCCTAGATCTGTCCCTCTCCTCTTTATTTACACTCCTAGATGTGTCCCTCTCCTTTTTATTTACACTCCTAGATCTGTCCCTCTCTCCTGTATTTACACTCCTAGATCTGTCCCTCTCCTCTTTATTTACACTCCTAGATCTGTCCCTCTCTCCTGTATTTACACTCCTAGATCGGACCTGCTCCTCTTTGCATGGACAGAGAGATAAAACCTAGTAGGAAGAATAAATCTGTCCCTATCCTCTTTACAGAGCTAAAGAGATCTGTCCCTCCTCATACACCATCTGTCCCTCTACCTGGAATAGATCTGTCCCCTCTCCTCTTTATTTAACCTGATCTGTCCCTCTCCTCTTTAATAGTTTGAATTAAAGCATACATACCTGTGAGCATTTGAAGTAAAGCATACATACAGTGGGGCAAAAAAGTATTTAGTCAGCCACCAATTGTGCAAGTTCTCCCACTTAAAAACATGAGAGATCTGTCCTCTCCTAATTTTTACATCATAGGTACACTTCAACGATGACAGACAAAATGAGAAAGAAAATAACAAAAGTTTATCTCAATACTTTCTTATATACCCTTTGTTGGCAATGACAAGAGGTCAAACGTTTTCTGTAAGTCTTCACAAGGTTTTCACACACTGTTGCTGGTATTTTGGCCCATTCCTCCATGCAGATCTCATCTAGAGCAGTGATGTTTTGGGGATGTTGCTGGGCAACACGGACTTTCAACTCCCTCCAAAGATTTTCTATGGGGTTGAGATCTGGAGACTGGCTAGGCCAGTCCAGGACCTTGAAAAGCCACTCCTTCGTTGCCCAGGCGGTGTGTTTGGGATCATTGTCATGCTGAAAGACCCAGCCACATTTCATCTTCAATGCCCTTGCTGATGGAAGTAGGTTTTCACTCAAAATCTCACGATACATGGCCCCATTCATTCTTTCCTTTACACTGATCAATCGTCCTGGTCCCTTTGCAGAAAAACAGCCCCAAAGCGTGATGTTTCCACCCCCATGCTTCACAGTAGGTATGGTGTTCTTTGGATGCAACTCAGCATTCTTTGTCCTCCAAACACGACGAGTTGAGTTTTTACCAAAAAGTTCTATTATGGTGTCATCTGACCCATATGATATTCTCCCAATCTTCTTCTGGATCTCCAAATGCTCTCTAGCAAACTTCAGACGGGCCTGGACATGTACTGGCTTAAGCAGGGGGACACGTCTGGCACTGCAGGATTTGAGTCCCTGGCGGCGTAGTGTGTTACTGATGGTAGGCTTTGTTACTTTGGTCTCAGCTTTCTGCAGGTCATTCACAGGTCCCCCAGTGTGGTTCTGGGATTTTTGCTCACCGTTCTTGTGTTCATTTTGACCCCACAGGGTGAGATCTTGAGTGGAGCCCCAGATCGAGGGAGATTATCAGTGGTCTTGTATGTCTTTCATTTCCTAATTATTGCTCCCACAGTTGATTTCTTCAAACCAAGCTGCTTACCTATTGCAGATTCAGTCTTCCCAGCCTGGTGCAGGTCTACAATTTTGTTTCTGGTGTCCTTTGACAGCTCTTTGGTCTTGGCCATAGTGGAGTTTGGAGTGTGACTGTTTGAGGTTGTGGACAGGTGTCTTTTATACTGATAACAAGTTCAAACAGGTGCCATTAATACAGGTAACCTGAGTGGTGGACAGAGGAGCATACATACTTAAATTTGAAGAAGTTACAGGTCTGTGAGAGCCAGAAATCTTGCTTGTTTGTAGGTGACCAAATACTTATTTTCCACCATAATTTGCAAATAAATTCATTATAAATCCTACAATGTGATTTTCTGGATTTTTTAAATCATTTTGTCTGTCATAGTTGAAGTGTACCTATGATGAAAATGACAGGCCTCTCTCATCTTTTTAAGTGGGAGAACTTGCACAATTGGTGGCTGACTAAATACTTTTTTGCCCCACTGTACCTGTGAGCGTTTGAAGTAAAGCATACATACCTGTGAAATAGTTTGAAGTAAAGCATACATACCTGTGAAATAGTTTGAAGTAAAGCATACATACCTGTGAGCGTTTGAAGTAAAGCATACATACCTGTGAGCGTTTGAAGTAAAGCATACATACCTGTGAGCGTTTGAAGTAAAGCATACATACCTGTGAGCGTTTGAAGTAAAGCATACATACCTGTGAGCGTTTGAATTAAAGCATAAATACCTGTCAAATAGTGTGAAGTTAAGCATACATACCTGTGAGCGTTTGAATTAAAGCATACATACCTGTGAGCATTTGAATTAAAGCATACATACCTGTGAGCGTTTGAAGTAAAGCATACATACCTGTGAGCGTTTGAAGTAAAGCATACATACCTGTGAAATAGTTTGAAGTCAAGCATAAATACCTGTCAAATAGTGTGAAGTTAAGCATACATACCTGTGAGTGTTTGAATTAAAGCATACATACCTGTGAAATAGTTTGAAGTAAAGCATACATACCTGTGAGCGTTTGAAGTAAAGCATACATACCTGTGAGCATTTGAAGTAAAGCATACATACCTGTGAGCGTTTGAATTAAAGCATAAATACCTGTCAAATAGTGTGAAGTTAAGCATACATACCTGTGAGCATTTGAAGTAAAGCATACATACCTGTGAGCGTTTGAATTAAAGCATAAATACCTGTCAAATAGTGTGAAGTTAAGCATACATACCTGTGAGCGTTTGAAGTAAAGCATACATACCTGTGAGCATTTGAAGTAAAGCATACATACCTGTGAGCGTTTGAAGTAAAGCATACATACCTGTGAGCGTTTGAAGTAAAGCATACATACCTGTGACGTTTGAAGTAAAGCATACATACCTGTCAAATAGTGTGAAGTTAAGC
Organism: Oncorhynchus masou masou; assembly: GCF_036934945.1. Lineage (NCBI taxonomy): Eukaryota > Metazoa > Chordata > Actinopteri > Salmoniformes > Salmonidae > Oncorhynchus > Oncorhynchus masou. The sequence goes on from NC_088235.1 coordinate 98,046,617, forward strand.
ATACATACCTGTTTGAGCATTTGAATTAAAGCATACATACCTGTGAGCATTTGAATTTGAATTAAAGCATACATACCTGTGAGCATTTGAATTAAAGCATGTTTGAAGTAAAGCATAAATACCTGTCAAATAGTGTGAAGTTAAGCATACATACCTGTGAGCGTTTGAAGTAAAGCATACATACCTGTGAGCGTTTGAAGTAAAGCATACATACCTGTGAAATAGTTTGAAGTCAAGCATAAATACCTGTCAAATAGTGTGAAGTTAAGCATACATACCTGTGAGCGTTTGAATTAAAGCATACATACCTGTGAGCATTTGAAGTAAAGCATAAATACCTGTCAAATAGTAAAGCATACATACCTGTGAGCGTTTGCATACATACCTGTTTTGAATTAAAGCATACATACCTGTGAGCATTTGAATTAAAGCATACATACCTGTGAGCGTAAAGCATTGAAATAGTAAAAGCATACATACCTGTGAAATTTGAATTAAAGCATACATACCTGTGAGCATTTGAATTAAAGCATACATACCTGTGAGCGAAGTAAAGCATACATACCTGTTTTGAATTAAAGCATAAATACCTGTCAAATAGTGTGAAGTTAAGCATACATACCTGTGAGCGTTTGAATTAAAGCATACATACCTGTGAGCATTTGAATTAAAGCATAAATACCTGTCAAATAGTGTGAAGTTAAGCATACATACCTGTGATACCTACCTGTGAGCGTTTGAAGTAAAGCATACATACCTGTGAGCATAAGTAAGGCATACATACCTGTGAGCATACATACTGTGAGCGTTTGAAGTAAAGCATACATACCTGTGAAGTAAAGCATACATACCTGTGAGCGTTTGAATTAAAGCATACATACCTGTGAGCATTTGAATTAAAGCATAAATACCTGTCAAATAGTGTGAAGTTAAGCATACATACCTGTGAGCGTTTGAATTAAAGCATACATACCTGTGAGCATTTGAAGTAAAGCATACATACCTGTGAGCATTTGAATTAAAGCATACATACCTGTGAGCATTTGAATTAAAGCATACATACCTGTGAGCGTTTGAAGTTAAAGCATACATACCTGTGAGCATTTGAATTAAAGCATACATACCTGTGAGCATTTGAATTAAAGCATACATACCTGTGAGCGTTTGAAGTAAAGCATACATACCTGTGAGTTTGAAGTTACATACCTGAATTAAAAAGCATACATACCTGTGAAATAAAGTTTGAAGTAAAGCATACATACCTGTGAGCGTTTGAAGTTAAAGCATACATACCTGTGAGTGTTTGAATTAAAGCATACATACCTGTGAAATAGCATTTGAAGTTAAAGCATACATACCTGTGAGCGTTTGTGAAGTAAAGCATACATACCTGTGAGTGTTTGAAATAGTTTGAAGTAAAGCATACATACCTGTGAGCATTTGAATTAAAGCATACATACCTGTGAGCATTTGAATTAAAGCATACATACCTGTGAGCGTTTGAAGTAAAGCATACATACCTGTGAGCATTTGAATTAAAGCATACATACCTGTGAGCATTTGAAGTAAAGCATACATACCTGTGAGCGTTTGAAGTAAAGCATACATACCTGTGAGCGTTTGAAGTAAAGCATACATACCTGTGAGTGTTTGAAGTAAAGCATACATACCTGTGAGCATTTGAATTAAAGCATACATACCTGTGAGCATTTGAAGTAAAGCGGATGGATGCAGACTTGATAAGAGTACAGCTTCCCTAAGATGGGATGCTACCCATTAACTCACATCACCCACATCAAATCAACACGTCTTTCTGAGCAGTGTGTGTGTGTGTGTGTGTGTGTCAGGAATCTGTCATCGGGGTGATCTACAGGTGTAAACTTAGGGATGTCTGTCATTTCGGGGGTGAGACTAGCATAAGATGGTCATCAGAAACACACACACGTACACACAGACACAGACAAATACGTCACTAAATCTCTCATTAACGCATCCTGATTTAGAAGAGAGAGAGACTGTGACACTAATACAATAGCAGTAGTGGTGGGAGACTCAACTATGCGGATGGAGACTCAACTATCCGGTTCAGTGATGCTGGTTGACTAACTGACTGTACTTCATATCTACTGTGATAGAGTGACACATCTGACAGATCACATCACTCAGTGAACCAGCTAGATGCCTGCATATAAAGATACTAGAGGCCATACAGTACCTGGGTTATGTGGGTTGTATAAGTTGGACGGGAGTTTTTCCTGTGACCTGACCAAGGAAAACTCTGGGCCAGTGCAGACCAAGGAGAACCCTATATGTGAGGTGTTCTAAGTTAAGGACTAATCCTCTATGCTAATACAACACAACCCTGATCCAAACCATGGTTGAATGATGATGTGTTTTGGGATATATGTGGTCTCTTGGCCCTGCACTCCATATTACCATGGAGACAGTACTATTCTTCTGGCCAGAACATTATATTGTGAGAATATTATGTCTACTGTATGCATCCAAATATGGCTGTGGTTTCTGTCTTGTGTGTGTGGGTCAGAACTGGGAGGCTTGTCAGTCCTGCTGTTGGTTTTCATATTCCTCTACCCTGGCGTTCCGAAACTCATAAACCAGGTTCCAGGATCCTCGTAGTCCTGTCTGTCCTGGCTCGATGAACCTCACCGGATCTGTGTTCTCATTTGGGTGAAGGAAAGGGATGACCTATGCTCTGATTGGGAGAGGGTAAGGATTCTCTCTTTGGCTTTTTGGCAGCAAAACCCACCAAACCCAACTTATGAACAGCCTTACATTAGCCCTCATGGCCAACCTACCCTGCTATACTCCATTCCAATTATTCGAAGAGAGACAGTGTAATATTAAGTTTCCAGCAGATTCTTTATCTTAACGACGAGAAAAGCAGGTGAAATACTCAGCCTCTGTGTGAGTATATGAGTGTGTGTGTTTGAATATGTGTGTGGCAATCAATCATTCCTTGGGCTCCAAAGAACCCTGAAAAAGAACATCCACAGTGGGCCTGTTTGTAGTGTTATATCTGGTGCTTAACGAAGCTTGAATTATGGTCTTTATTTGAAAGTTTCCGAGTATTAGGATGGAATTCCGTTTCCTCTCTAGACGTTCTACAGAGAGACCATTCAACTGACTTGCATCCCAAATGGCACCCCATAAGGCTCTGGTCAAAAGTAGTGTACTATGTATGGAATTGGGTGTCATTTGGGCTGCAGACGACACTCCTCTTGGAGCGGGAGAAGACAGTCTCAACACAACACTACCTCTCATTTTAGGACTGTTTCATTTCATGGGTTATGGTTTTCATAATACCTCTTGAATGTGCTGCTCCGAAAGAAAAGTGATCTATCAACAACAACAACAAAAATGTACTTTTGAACAATTTTACGTGTCGATTCATGAATTGAAGGGGGAAAGGAAATAGGAAACCTAGTTAGTTGGACAACTGAATGCATTCAACCTAAATGTTTTCTGCACTTTATCTGATTCAGAGTCCTGCTATTTTGAGTTATTAAGAGCTGCTATACTCAAGGCACCTCAACTGTTATGAGGTGACAATTACTGACATGCATGGTTATTATTTAGACTCCCAATATCATAGTTTATAATAGAATATTACAGTTGAGATCACTTGATAGCTGGCTGGTCTTTAGAGAGCTAGAGGTTTAGAGAGCTAGTCGTTGTTAGTCTGGTTCTGACAGTGTTGTGGTGAGAGGCCCAGGAGGCCAGGGGGAAGCCAGGGTGATGGGTAGGACGTGAGGCCAGAAGGAGTGCGCCATCTCGGGCTGGGCCAGGGCAGCAGACCAGAGATCTGGATGGATGGAGGAGGCTGCATGTTGTCAGCCCCTTAAATAGGGTGGAGTTCTATTTCAATCTTACTATAGCTGTTAAGAAGATAACAGGTTATGGCAGCCTGTTAGTCTTAGGCTTTTAGAAACCTTTTTACTCTAATAAACGATTTCTAGGTTAAAATACGACCCTATTAGGGTGTGGTACCTGGCCTCAATAGGTCAAAATGTATCACTTTGTTTATTGCAGGTCATTTATTCTCAATAATTGGTCAATTGTGTCATTATTTCATATGAAGAAACTGGTCCTTTGACAAAGACCTTATCTTGGCATTTGACACATGTTATTGGCTGTTAGTGTATGTTGGAGTTCATGGATTCATTCCTCACTATGATTCCTCAGATATTTTGTAACAGAAAAAAGAGATGAGAAGGGAAACGAGAGGTTACTAAGCTGCCATATATAGGGAAGCCATATATAGGGAAGCCATATATAGGGAAGCCATATATAGGGAAGCCATTTTGGACACATTCAGCCAGTTTGGAGACGTTGTTTGATTGAGGTGAACGCCTGAAAACCAGACGGACATAAAGAACCTACTGCTTATTTTATGAGCAACTTGATTTATCCACTGAACAAGCTTTGTCGAGCAGCACCCTGCTCCGCTCGGCGGTAAAATTTACGAGGTTTGACACGCCAAACTGGCTATCAGTACTAGTGGCTATGGATGTTTGGCAGCGAATCATTCTACTTTCACACAAAGGAAGCATGAAATATTCACATTATTTGAAAAGGTTTCCGTATATTAGGGAGGAATTTGATGTCCTTTCCAAGACTCAGGCGATTCCACTGGAGCCATTCACGCTCCTTCACCTGGAATTCTGCTTTCTGGAACTTTCTGGAACTATCTGGAATGATCCCTGTTATGTGATCAGACTGTTCCCTATATAGTGCACTACTTTTGACTAGAGCCGTATGGGTACTGTTCAAAAGTAGTACACTATTATAGGGAATAGGGTGCCATTTGGGACGCAAACCAGGCTTCCCAAAATCACCACAGGGGATGTTATTACGAGATTTGATGCTTTGTCATTATTCAGTCCAATGTTGTTTGTTTGTCATTTTTAATTTCCACAGATGTCAACTTCCCAAAAGTACTGAAGGTTTAACACCTAACTTACTAAGGTGACAGTTGCACGCCCAAGGAAAACTTTGCCAGCCCACTGAAAGTGTGGGCAGTGTCCCCTTCTGTTGGGGAAAGCCACCTTTTTCTAGTAAGCCTAGGCAGGAGCTCAGTGACACCTCTGAGTAACGAGTCTCTCTCCTGACCTGATGTATCTCTTTACACCCTCATCCTTGTCGCTGCGGCGATGAGAGGCTGTGTGTGTCAGAGCGTTGCTGTGGTGACGACAGCTCTGCTCTCTGTTGGTCATCGATGGAGTCACATTTCATACAGCTGCTTATCTGATGCTGCCATGTCAGCCCCACACTTCCTCCCAGCTAATTTACATTATCACTCTCTACCTCCCTCTCTCCCTTCATCCCTCGCTCTGTCATTCTCTCTCTCGCTCACACCCTCCCGCCTTCCTCTCCCTTCGTCTCTACCTACCTATCTCCGAATGTCAGCATTCCGGAGTCGCCTCTTTCATGTAGTACCAAAAAAAGGTGTTAAAGAAATCAAAATATATTTTAGATTTTAGATTATTCAAAGTAGCCATCCTTTGCATTGATGACAGCTTTGCATACTCTTGGCATCCTCTCCATCGTCCGGGTTTGGCCGGGGTACACCGTAATTGTAAAAAAATTATTTGAAAAACAAATGATAGTCCCACTATACGCAATACAGATGGGATGGCGTATTGCTGCAGAATGCTGTGGTAGCCATGCTGGTTAAGTGTGCCTTGAATTCTAAATAAATCACTGACAGTGTCACCAGCAAAGCACCATCACACCACCTCCTCCATGCTTCACGGTGGGAACCACACATGCAGAGATCATCCATTCACCTACTCCGCGTCTCTCAAAGACACGGAGGTTGGAACCAAAAATCTCACATTTGGATTCATCAGACCAAAGGACAGATGTCCACCGGTCTAATGTCCATTGCTCGTGTTTCTTGGCCCAAGCAAGTCTCGTCTTCTTATTGGTGTCCTTTAGTAGTGGTTTCTTTGCAGCAATTCGACCATGAAGGCCTGATTCTCATCTGAACACTTGATGTTGAGATGTGTCTGTTACTTGAACACTGTGAAGCATTTATTTGGGCTGCAATCTGAGGTGCAGTTAATTGCTGATTCTGATGCTGGTAACTCTAATGAACTTATCCTCTGCAGCAGAGGTAACTCTGGGTCTTTCTTTCCTGTGGCGGTCCTCATGAGAGCCAGTTTCATCATAGAGCTTGATGGTTTTTGTGACTACACTTGAAGAAACTTTCAGTTCTTGAAATTTTCCGTATTGACGGACCTTCATGTCTTAAAGTAATGGTGGCACACACAAGAAAAATACTTTCACACACACACAAGAAAAATACTTTCACACACACACAAGAAAAATACTTTTCCTGCAAACAGATCCCTCTGTATGTATTAAGTTATAGTTTTTAATCCCGTTAATATGTAGAGGCTAATTGTATATCTAATAGGCTATGTCTTTGTAGATGACTGAGGAGAATGATGCAACAGCAACCAATGTGATAATGTCTGGGGTCGTTTTTGTTTGTTTTTCCTGTTCTCCAAATAGCATTTGAAAGTTTGTAAATTGTATAGAAATGGTGTAAATAATAATATAATAAATAATAATATATCCCATTTAGCAGACGCTTTTGTCCAAAGCGACTTACAAGTCGGCTGGGGCCACTACTTTTACATATGGGTGGTCCCAGCGGGAATCGAACCCACGACACTTGGCGTTGCAAGCGCCATGCTCTACCGACTGAGCCACACAGGATATCTTGGAATAACAAAAACAACTGACTCTGTCCAGGTCTCACTAAAACTCAAACCCTGGCTACGGCCCTGATGCAAAAGCTCTTTGGTACCACTTGTAACCTGAGTCACTAATATGGATCAATGTTCCCTTTTATGAATGGAAGACAGATAGAGTACAAGCACAAACAACAGTTGCACTTTTTCTCATTGTCATCTAGTGGCAGGAGGCATGCTGTGGCTCTCAGGGCTGTGCAGGGCATTTGTCTGAGTCATCTTACAGGTCAAGGGTCATAGAGCTGTCCTTCAGGGTCGAGAGAGAAGACAGAGGGTTTCTGAAGGAGGGATACCACTCCCTGGTCGGTCACCACGCGTGAACTGATGTGAATCTGGCGGACAGGGGCTCTAACCATAGGAGAGGATTTAATAGGGGAGGTGTGTGTGTGTGTGTGTGTGTGTGTGTGTGTGTGTGTGTGTGTGTGTGTGTGTGTGTGTGTGTGTGTGTGTGTGTGTGTGTGTGTGTGTGTGTGTGTGTGTGTGTGTGTGTGTGTGTGTGTGTGTGTGTGTGTGTGTGTGTGTGTGTGCGTGTGTGTGTGTGTGTGTGTGTGTGTGTGTGGATTTAGAGACGGGAAACAGGGGGAGAGGGCTGAGAAATGGAATTGACCTTTAACCTCTAGAGGTGGCTGTAATGTGATCCTGTATCTCGATTGTGGCAAGAGGGAAAGGGAGGGGTATCGAGACGGGTGAGGAAGGGGAAAGGGAAGAGGGAGGGTAGTAGCAGCCAAGGTAAGTGATAAGAACTTCCTGTGGTCAGTGTCGGTGCAAATCACACACACACACACACACACACATAACTTTAAGATACAAACACAATGAAACGTACAAAGTACACAACATAAACAAACACTCCCACATACATACACAAATTCTCTTGCCACACACCCAGACCATACACAACCACCAGACAATGTGACAACACCACTGCAACAACACACAGCCCTCACACACACACCAGCAGGACTACAACAATACCTCTTAACCTCAACCAACCCTGCTAATACTGCTGCATAGACGTACGTTATGCAAAAACATAATTTTTTGGCTCAAATCTGAGTAGGACATCATCAACTCCAAAAGCTTTAAAAGCCAAATAATTGAAATGACCGACTGATCATTTAAATCACAGAGCCTTTGTTCTGTTCATCTCCCTCCAGCACAACACTGTTTATTTTCTTTAGGAGCCTTTTATTGTCCACCACAATTAGATTTCAGGTAAATATGAAAATGAGTGTCCTTATCTCTGCTGAACACAAATTATGAAGAAAAGACAAACGTCACACCGCTTAACAGCCAAGCGCCATGCAAAACTGACACATAGGCGTTGCGTCACCGCTAACCTATAAAGATTTGAGTAGTATTTAGAAACAGGGAGACAGAGTATATGAAGAGAGAGTAGAGATAATTAAAAATAATGGAGGTTATGGCATAGTGTAATTTGCCCCAGTCAGTACCCAATCACATCGCACTTCCTCAATCTATCTGACAAGTTGAGGAGATAACTTTTGATTTATTGAAGAACTCACTACAACCACTGTAAACGTCAGGTAGAGCTTTATTAAAGAACTCACTACAACCACTGTAAACGTCAGGTAGAGCTTTATTAAAGAACTCACTACAACCACTGTAACGTCAGGTAGAGCTTTATTAAAGAACTCACTACAACCACTGTAATGTCAGGTAGAGCTTTATTAAAGAACTCACTACAACCACTGTAAACGTCAGGTAGAGCTTTATTAAAGAACTCACTACAACCACTGTAAAGGTAACTTTATTAAAGAACTCACTACAACCACTGTAACGTCAGGTAGAGCTTTATTAAAGAACTCACTACAACCACTGTAACGTCAGGTAGAGCTTTATTAAAGAACTCACTACAACCACTGTAACGTCAGGTAGAGCTTTATTAAAGAACTCACTACAACCACTGTAACGTCAGGTAGAGCTTTATTAAAGAACTCACTACAACCACTGTAGCGTCAGGTAGAGCTTTATTAAAGAACTCACTACAACCACTGTATCGTCAGGTAAAGCTTTATTAAAGAACTCACTACAACCACTGTAACGTCAGGTAGAGCTTTATTAAAGAACTCACTACAACCACTGTAACGTCAGGTAGAGCTTTATTAAAGAACTCACTACAACCACTGTAACGTCAGGTAGAGCTTTATTAAAGAACTCACTACAACCACTGTAACGTCAGGTAGAGCTTTATTAAAGAACTCACTACAACCACTGTAACGTCAGGTAGAGCTTTATTAAAGAACTCACTACAACCACTGTAATGTCAGGTAGAGCTTTATTAAAGAACTCACTACAACCACTGTAATGTCAGGTAGAGCTTTATTAAAGAACTCACTACAACCACTGTAATGTCAGGTAGAGCTTTATTAAAGAACTCACTACAACCACTGTAATGTCAGGTAGAGCTTTATTAAAGAACTCACTACAACCACTGTATCGTCAGGTAGAGCTTTATTAAAGAACTCACTACAACCACTGTAACGTCAGGTAGAGCTTTATTAAAGAACTCACTACAGCCACTGTAATGTCAGGTAGAGCTTTATTAAAGAACTCACTACAACCACTGTAATGTCAGGTAGAGCTTTATTAAAGAACTCACTACAACCACTGTAATGTCAGGTAGAGCTCTGACTGCAGCCTTATTTAAACGTACAGCCTCCCTTAGGCCTGTTGCTGCTCACAAAGCTTTCTCAATTTGTCCATTTGCCTGCCTGTGTGTGTTTAAACCTATATCACACCTTGTCAGTCTAGAAGGGAGAGACTCCATAAGGTTTTATAGCTCTGAGTTGGGAAGTGGAAGGTTTCAGAGAGGGGGGTAGAGAAAGAAACCAGAGAGAGGGAGAGAGAAGGGGGGAGAAAGATGGAGAGAAAAACAGAGAAAAACAGATATACAGAGGGGGAGAGAGAAAAACACAGAGAACATCAGAAATATACAGAGGGGGGAAAGAGAAAAACACAGAGAACAACAGATATACATACAGAGGGGGAGAGAGAAAAACACAGAGAACAACAGATATACAGAGTGGGGAGAGAGAAAAACACAGAGAACAACAGATATACAGAGTGGGGAGAAAGAAAAACACAGAACAACAGAGATATACAGAGGGGGAGAGAGAAAAACACAGAGAACAACAGATATACAGAGGGGGGGAGAGAGAAAAACACAGACAACAACAGAGATATACAGAGGGGGAGAGCGAGAGAGTGACTGTTAGAGGAAGAGAGACACTTGGCTTTGCAATGATTTACTGGTTAATTGGGACTCGTTAAAGCTGTCTGTAATTGAAGCCGTAAAAGGCCTGGCGGTTTGCCAAACGCTGCTGGGTTCAGTTGTAACAAGGCTCTGCAGGGAGCAGCTCTGCTCATGTCTGTCTGCCGAGGGCACAGGACCTCACCTTACCTGAGAGGCTCTGAAAAAACTAGCTCTACTGAGTCTGCATGTATGACGAGTGTAGCTACGAGCAGAACAGTCAACTCTAAGCCTCTTTGTGGAACTGGATGTCTGTGTATAGTGAATATCTAATGTATGTCTGTGTAAGTGTGTATGTCTGTGTAAGTGTGTATGTGTAAGTGTGTATGTGTAAGTGTGTATGCTTGTAAGTGTGAATCTAGTGTGTCCAGTGTTTGAGTATGTATCCAGTGTTTGTGCGAATGTGTGTAGTCCGGGTGGAGTGTTAGTGTGTGTCTGACTCTGTGTGAGTCTGTGTCTGCGTGTCTAATCTGTGAGTCTGTGTCTGCGTATCTAATCTGTAAATCTGTGTCTGCGTGTCTAATCTGTGAGTCTGTGTCTGCTTGTCTAATCTTTGAGTCTGTGTCTGCATGTCTAATCTGTAAATCTGTGTCTGCGTGTCTAATCTGTGAGTCTGTGTCTGCTTGTCTAATCTTTGAGTCTGTGTCTGCGTGTCTAATCTGTAAATCTGTGTCTGCGTGTCTAATCTGTAAATCTGTGTCTGCGTGTCTAATCTGTGAGTCTGTGTCTGCGTGTCTAATCTGTGAGTCTGTGTCTGCGTGTCTAATCTGTAAATCTGTGTCTGCATATCTAATCTGTAAATCTGTGTCTGCGTGTCTAATCTGTGAGTCTGTGTCTGCGTGTCTAATCTGTAAATCTGTGTCTGCATGTCTAATCTGTGAGTCTGTGTCTGCATGTCTAATCTGTAAATCTGTGTCTGCGTGTCTAATCTGTGAGTCTGTGTCTGCTTGTCTAATCTGTGAGTCTGTGTCTGCATGTCTAATCTGTAAATCTGTGTCTGCATATCTACTCTGTGAGTCTGTGTCTGCGTGTCTAATCTGTGAGTCTGTGTCTGCATATCTAATCTGTGAGTCTGTGTCTGCATGTCTAATCTGTAAATCTGTGTCTGCATATCTAATCTGAGAGTCTGTGTCTGCGTGTCTAATCTGTGAGTCTGTGTCTGCGTGTCTAATCTGTGAGTCTGTGTCTGCGTGTCTAATCTGTGAGTCTGTGTCTGCATATCTAATCTGTGAGTCTGTGTCTGCGTGTCTAATCTGTAAATCTGTGTCTGCGTGTCTAATCTGTGAGTCTGTGTCTGCATGTCTAATCTGTGAGTCTGTGTCTGCATATCTAATCTGTAAATCTGTGTCTGCGTGTCTAATCTGTGAGTCTGTGTCTGCATGTCTAATCTGTGAGTCTGTGTCTGCATGTCTAATCTGTAAATCTGTGTCTGCATGTCTAATCTGTGAGTCTGTGTCTGCGTGTCTAATGTCTGTGTCTGCAATCTGTGAGTCTGTGTCTGCGTGTCTCATCTGTGAGTCTGTGTCTGCGTGTCTAATCTGTGAGTCTGTGTCTGCATGTCTAATCTGTGAGTCTGTGTCTGCGTGTCTCATCTGTGAGTCTGTGTCTGCATATCTAATCTGTGAGTCTGTGTCTACATGTCTAATCTGTAAATCTGTGTCTGCGTGTCTAATCTGTGAGTCTGTGTCTGCGTATCTAATCTGTGAGTCTGTGTCTGCATGTCTAATCTGTAAATCTGTGTCTGCGTGTCTAATCTGTGAGTCTGTGTCTGCTTGTCTAATCTGTGAGTCTGTGTCTGCATGTCTAATCTGTAAATCTGTGTCTGCATATCTAATCTGTGAGTCTGTGTCTGCGTGTCTAATCTGTGAGTCTGTGTCTGCGTGTCTGATCTGTGAGTCTGTGTCTGCGTGTCTCATCTGTGAGTCTGTGTCTGCGTGTCTCATCTGTGAGTCTGTGTCTGCTTGTCTAATCTGTGAGTCTGTGTCTGCGTGTCTAATCTGTGAGTCTGTGTCTGCGTGTCTCATCAGTGAGTCTGTGTCTGCGTGTCTAATCTGTAAATCTGTGTCTGCGTGTCTAATCTGTAAATCTGTGTCTGCATATCTAATCTGTGAGTCTGTGTCTGCGTGTCTAATCTGTGAGTCTGTCTGCATATCTAATCTGTAAATCTGTGTCTGCATATCTAATCTGTGAGTCTGTGTCTGCGTGTCTAATCTGTGAGTCTGTGTCTGCAATCTGTGATCTAATCTGTAAATCTGTGTCTGCATATCTAATCTTTGAGTCTGTGTCTGAGTGTCTAATCTGTGAGTCTGTGTCTGCATGTCTAATCTGTAAATCTGTGTCTGCATATCTAATCTGTGAGTCTGTGTCTGCGTGTCTAATCTGTGAGTCTGTGTCTGCATATCTAATCTGTGAGTCTGTGTCTGCGTGTCTAATCTGTGAGTCTGTGTCTGCTGTGTCTGTGTCTGTGAGTCTGTGTCTGCGTGTGTCTAATCTGTGAGTCTGTGTCTGCTGCTTTCTAATCTGTGAATCTGTGTCTGCATGTCTAATCTGTAAATCTGTGTCTGCATATCTAATCTGTGAGTCTGTGTCTGCGTGTCTAATCTGTGAGTCTGTGTCTGCGTGTCTAATCTTTGAGTCTGTGTCTGAATCTGTGAGTCTGTGTCTGCGTGTTTGATCTGTGAGTTTTTGTCTGCGTGTCTAATCTTTGAGTCTGTGTCTGCGTGTCTAATCTGTGAGGCTGTGTCTGCGTGTCTAATCTGTGAGTCTGTGTCTGCGTGTCTAATCTGTGAGTCTGTGTACGTGTGTCTATCTGTGTATGTGTGACTAATCTGTAAATGTTGAAGTATGCTAATCTGTACAGTCTGTGTGTCTGGTATTTCCTGAAGGAGTTTCCTCCTACTGTCGCAGCCTGTGTCTGGGCCCTAATCTGTGAGCTGTGTCCAACCCACAACCTGACTGACCCTGCACTAGAATGGTGGAGTCTGTGTCTGGTGTCTGGGATCTGAGGGAAGGAGGCAGAGAAGGGGTAGAAGGGGTGTATTATAAGGGGACAGACCGGGATGTTAATCTGGAATCTGTTAATGGTGAATGTACCACCTCCGTTTGTGATATTACAACAACAAATAAGTTACTGCAAACAACCAACACTGTTTATTCCCCTCAGACATCATTCTGCGTGTCTAATCTGAACAGCAGCATGTCTAATCTGGACAATGTTTTGAACTAATCTGTGAGTCTGTGTCTGCATCCCCACCTCTGCTGTATCTGTCAACAAAAACAATAACTGGCCGTGGAATCTGGACAGTGGCTGCATGTCTAATCTGTAAATCTGTGTCTGCATTCCATCTTTAAAGTATAGACTGTGAGGTGAGGAATCTGAAATGAGTCTGATAGAATGGTGAGTGACTGACTGACTGTCAGAGGTTGTTCAAAGAGGTAGAATTCTCTCCGATGTCTTATTGGCTATGGCAGGCATCCAGTGGAGGGAGGGAGAGAATCTGTGAGTCTTTTAAAAATATATCTATAAATTTTTTTTTATCTATATGTGTACGCCTGCCCTGTTTGTGTGTCTGTGCTCTGATGGATGGAGGTGAGTCTGTGTCTGCTGTCTAATCAGCACCTGTGTCTGCATGTCTAATCTTGTCAGTGCTCTGCCAGATGGAGTCTGTGTCTGCGTGTCTTCTGTGACCTCTGTGTCTGTAATTACTGTGTCAGTGCTCTGCCAGATGGAGGGAGTGTCTGGTGTCTCATCAGCATGTCTGCGTGTCTAATTACTTGTCAGTGCTCTGTCAGATGGAGGGAGGGGGTGTCCTCAGCATCTCTCAGTAATTCTGTGTCAGTGCTCTGCCAGATGGAGGGTGTCTGCGTGTCTTCAGCACCTTGTAGTATATCTAATCTGTGTCAGTGCTGTCTGCCAGATGGAGGGAGGGTCTGTATCTAATCAGCACCTGTGTCTGTAATTAATCTTGTCAGTGCTCTGCCAATGGAGGAGTCTGTGTCTGCATATCAATCTGTAAATCTGTGTCTGTAATCTAATCTTGTCAGTGCTCTGCCAGATGGAGGGAGTGGGCATGTCTTCTGTACCTTGTCTGCATATCTAATCTTGTCAGTGCTCTGCCAATGGAGGGAGTGGGTGTCTAATCTGCACCTGTGTCTGTAATCTAATCTTGTCAGTGCTCTGCCAGATGGAGGTGAGGGGTGTCTCAGCATCTCTCAGTAATTACTTGTCAGTGCTCTGCCAGATGGAGGGAGGGGGTGTCCTCTGTAAATCACTGCAGATGGAGTAGTCTTGTCTGCGTGTCTCAGTGCTGTGTCTGCCAGATGGAGGGAGGGGTGTCTAATCAGCACCTTGTCTGTGTCTACTTGTCAATGCTCTGCCAGATGGAGTCTGTGTCTGCGTGTCTAATCACCTGTGTCTGCAGTAATGTACTCTGTCAATGCTCTGCTAGATGGAGGGAGGGGTGTCCTCAGCATCTCTCAGTAATTACTTGTCAGTGCTCTGCCAGATGGAGGGAGTCCTGTCCTCAGCACCTTGTAGTAATTACTTGTCAATGCTCTGCCAGATGGAGGGAGGGGTGTCCTCAGCATCTCTCAGTAATTACTTGTCAGTGCTCTGCCAGATGGAGGGAGGGGTGTCCTCAGCATCTCTCAGTAATTACTTGTCAGTGCTCTGCCAGATGGAGGGAGGGGTGACCTCAGCATCTCTCAGTAATTACTTGTCAGTGCTCTGCCAGATGGAGGGAGGGGGGAGGGAGTGTCCTCAGCATCTCTTACCCAATTACTTGTCAGTGCTCTGCCAGATGGAGGAGAGGGTGGGTGTCCTCAGCATCTCTCAGTAATTACTTGTCAGTGCTCTGCCAGATGGAGGGAATCCTTAATGGTGTCTGTCAGCACCTCCGTTTGTGATATTACAACAACAAATGCTCTGCCAGATGGAGGGAGGGGTGTCTTCAGCACCTTGTAGTAATGTACTTGTCAGTGCTCTGCCAGATGGAGGGAGGGACAGTGTCCTCAGCATCTCTCAGTAATTACTTGTCAGTGCTCTGCCAGATGGAGGACAGAATGGTGAGTGACTGACTGACTGTCTTCAGCACCTTGTAGTAATTACTTGTCAATGCTCTGCCAGATGGAGGGAGGGGGCCAGAATTCCTGTGCTATCAGACAGCCATAATCGAACCACGACCTGTCCTCAGCATCTCTCAGTAATTACTTGTCAGTGCTCTGCCAGATGGAGGGAGGGGGTGTCCTCAGCATCCTTGTAGTAATTACTTGTCAGTGCTCTGCCAGATGGAGGGAGGGGGTGTCCTCAGCATCTCTGTAGTAATTACTTGTCAGTGCTCTGCCAGATGGAGGGAGGGGTGACCTCAGCATCTCTCAGTAATTACTTGTCAGTGCTCTGCCAGATGGAGGAGGGGTCTCATCACATATGGCTGCTGACCTCAGCACCTTGTAGTAATTACTTGTCAGTGCTCTGCCAGATGGAGGGAGGGCCATGTGTCCTCAGCATCTTGTAGTAATTACTTGTCAGTGCTCTGCCAGATGGAGGGAGGGGGTGTCCTCAGCATCTCTCAGTAATTACTTGTCAGTGCTCTGCCAGATGGAGGGAGGGGGTGTCCTCAGCATCTCTCAGTAATTACTTGTCAGTGCTCTGCCAGATGGAGGGAGGGGGTGTCTTCAGCACCTTGTAGTAATTACTTGTCAGTGCTCTGCCAGATGGAGGGAGGGGTGTCCTCAGCATCTCTCAGTAATTACTTGTCAGTGCTCTGCCAGATGGAGGGAGGGGTGTCCTCAGCATCTCTTACTAATTACTTGTCAGTGCTCTGCCAGATGGAGGGAGGGGTGTCCTCAGCATCTCTCAGTAATTACTTGTCAGTGCTCTGCCAGATGGAGGGAGGGGGTGTCCTCAGCATCTCTCAGTAATTACTTGTCAGTGCTCTGCCAGATGGAGGGAGGGGGTACCCTGTGTCCTCAGCATCTCTCAGTAATTACTTGTCAGTGCTCTGCCAGATGGAGGGAGGGGCCATGTTATTATTCCTCATGTCCTCAGCATCTCTCAGTAATTACTTGTCAGTGCTCTGCCAGATGGAGGGAGGGCCATGTGTCCTCAGCATCTCTTACTAATTACTTGTCAGTGCTCTGCCAGATGGAGGGAGGGGTGTCCTCAGCATCTCTCAGTAATTACTTGTCAGTGCTCTGCCAGATGGAGGGAGGGGGTGTCCTCAGCATCTCTCAGTAATTACTTGTCAGTGCTCTGCCAGATGGAGGGAGGGTGTATATAGTGTCCTCAGCATCTCTTACTAATTACTTGTCAGTGCTCTGCCAGATGGAGGGAGGGGGTGTCCTCAGCATCTCTCAGTAATTACTTGTCAGTGCTCTGCCAGATGGAGGGAGGGTGTAGTGTCCTCAGCATCTCTCAGTAATTACTTGTCAGTGCTCTGCCAGATGGAGGGAGGGGGTGTCCTCAGCATCTCTCAGTAATTACTTGTCAGTGCTCTGCCAGATGGAGGGAGGGGTATATAGCCATGTCCTCAGCATCTCTTAGTAATTACTTGTCAGTGCTCTGCCAGATGGAGGGAGGGGGTGTCCTCAGCATCTCTCAGTAATTACTTGTCAGTGCTCTGCCAGATGGAGGGAGGGGGTGTCCTCAGCATCTCTCAGTAATTACTTGTCAGTGCTCTGCCAGATGGAGGGAGGGGGTGTCCTCATACTGCCTGTGTATATAGCCATGTTATCTCAGTAATTACTTGTCAGTGCTCTGCCAGATGGAGGGAGGGGGTGTCCTCAGCATCTCTCAGTAATTACTTGTCAGTGCTCTGCCAGATGGAGGGAGGGGGTGTCCTCAGCATCTCTCAGTAAATACTTGTCAGTGCTCTGCCAGATGGAGGGAGGGGGTGTCTTCAGCATCTCTCAGTAATTACTTGGCAGAGCTCCGGGAGATAGAGGTAGCGAGAGTGCATTCAGCATCCAGGAGAGAAGAGTAGTGTGGGCCAGAATTCCTGTGCTATCAGACAGCCATAATCGAACCACGACCTGACGAGAGAAATCTGCTCCAACCTCTCGCTCTCTTTCTCTCTCTTACTCTCTCTTTCTCTCTCTCTCTCTCTCTCTACTGGTACTCTCTCTCTCCATTTATTATTCTCATCGACTCTACTGGTACTTACTCTCTCTTTCTCACTCTCTTACTCTCTCTTACTCTCTCCCTCTGTTATCTCTTCTCTTACTCTCTCTTGTATATAGCTCTCTCTCTCTACTCTCTCTCTCTCTCATCTCTGTGTATATAGCCATGTTACTCCATACTCTACCGGTACCCTGTGTATATAGCCATTTCTCTCTCTTACTCTTATTTTCTCTCTCTCTCCCTGTGTCTCTCTCTCTCTCTCCCTCTTCTCTCTCTCTCTCTCTCTCTCTACTCCCTCTCTCTCTCTCTCTCCCTCTCTCTTCTCTCTCTCTCTCTCTCTCTCTCTCTCTCTCTCTCTCTCTCTCTCTCAGGCCCTTGTCTCTTCTCATATCTCTGTCTGTCTGTAGAGCTCAATGCACCAGGCCTCTGGGCTGTCGGACACTCAGAGCCACCTTGTGATAGGTGTAGAGGATTTGGGTATGCTCCCATCTCCAGCCCCAGGCTCCCACCTTGGCCCACTTCTCCTGTTGGGGTTGGGTTTATTCCATGTATTCATTCATTAAAACCTAATGCATTATATATATTGACATTTTGGCAAGTTTTAGTTAAAGAGAGATTTGCTGACTCATCATCATGTTGACAGATGGTTCTCATGAATGAAGGATCCTTAAAGTTCTTCAACACCTGGAAAGTGCAGGACATACTGTTTTTGAAAGACTCCAGCCATAGCCATGTTACCAAATCATAGACTCTGCTACCGCACTGCAGGCTCTACTGGTACCCTGATCCACCAAGTTTGGAACCAACAGGACTTTGAACAGCTTCTACCTCAAAGCCATACGACTGTTAAATAGTTAACCAAATAGCTACCCAGACTATCTGCACCCTTTTGGCACTAACTTTTTTGTCTCATCACATATGCTGCTGCTACTGTTTATTCTCTATCCTGTTGCCTAGTCACTTTATCCCTACCTATATGTACATATCTACCACAATTACCCCGTACACCTGCACATCGACTCTACTGGTACCCTGTGTACCCTGTGTATATAGCCCTCATCGACTCTACTGGTACCCTGTGTATAGCCATGTTATCGTTCCTCATCGACTCTACTGGTACCCTGTGTATATAGCCATGTTATCGTTCCTCATCGACTCTACTGGTACCCTGTGTATATAGCCATGTTATCGTTCCTCATCGACTCTACTGGTACCCTGTGTATATAGCCATGTTATTATTCCTCATCGACTCTACTGGTACCCTGTTATCGTATCGACTCTACTGGTACCCTGTGTATATAGCCATGTTATCGTTCCTCATCGACTCTACTGGTACCCTGTGTATATAGCCATGTTATCGTTCCTCATCGACTCTACTGGTACCCTGTGTATATAGCCATGTTATCGTTCCTCATCGACTCTACTGGTACCCTGTGTATATAGCCATGTTATTATTCCTCATCGACTCTACTGGTACCCTGTGTATATAGCCATGTTATCGTTCCTCATCGACTCTACTGGTACCCTGTGTATATAGCCATGTTATCATTCCTCATATATAGCCATGTTATCTCTACTGGTACCCTGTGTATATAGCCATGTTATCGTTCCTCATCGACTCTACTGGTACCCTGTGTATATAGCCATGTTATCATTCCTCATCGACTCTACTGGTACCCTGTGTATATAGCCATGTTATCGTTCCTCATCGACTCTACTGGTACCCTGTGTATATAGCCATGTTATTGTTCCTCATCGACTCTACTGGTACCCTGTGTATATAGCCATGTTATTATTCCTCATCGACTCTACTGGTACCCTGTGTATATAGCCATGTTATCGTTCCTCATCGACTCTACTGGTACCCTGTGTATATAGCCATGTTATCGTTCCTCATCGACTCTACTGGTACCCTGTGTATATAGCCATGTTATCGTTATTATTCTCATCGACTCTACTGGTACCCTGTGTATATAGCCATGTTATTGTTCCTCATCGACTCTACTGGTACCCTGTGTATATAGCCATGTTATTATTCCTCATCGACTCTACTGGTACCCTGTGTATATAGCCATGTTATCGTTCCTCATCGACTCTACTGGTACCCTGTGTATATAGCCATGTTATCGTTCCTCATCGACTCTACCGGTACCCTGTGTATATAGCCATGTTATTATTCCTCATCGACTCTACTGGTACCCTGTGTATATAGCCATGTTATCGTTCCTCATCGACTCTACTGGTACCCTGTGTATATAGCCATGTTATCTTTCCTCATCGATCTACTGGTACCCTGTGTATATAGCCATGTTATCATTCCTCATCGACTCTACTGGTACCCTGTGTATATAGCCATGTTATCGTTCCTCATCGACTCTACTGGTACCCTGTGTATATAGCCATGTTATCCATGTTTCCTCATCGACTCTACTGGTACCCTGTGTATATAGCCATGTTATCGTTCCTCATCGACTCTACTGGTACCCTGTGTATATAGCCATGTTATTGTTCCTCATCGACTCTACTGGTACCCTATGTATATAGCCATGTTATCGTTCCTCATCAACTCTACTGGTACCCTGTGTATATAGCCATGTTATCGTTCCTCATCGACTCTACTGGTACCCTGTGTATATAGCCATGTTATCATTCCTCATCGACTCTACTGGTACCCTGTGTATATAGCCATGTTATCGTTCCTCATCGACTCTACTGGTACCCTGTGTATATAGCCATGTTATCGTTCCTCATCGACTCTACTGGTACCCTGTGTATATAGCCATGTTATCGTTCCTCATCGACTCTACTGGTACCCTGTGTATATAGCCATGTTATTGTTCCTCATCGACTCTACTGGTACCCTGTGTATATAGCCATGTTATTGTTCCTCATCGACTCTACTGGTACCCTGTGTATATAGCCATGTTATTATTCCTCATCGACTCTACTGGTACCCTGTGTATATAGCCATGTTATCGTTCCTCATCGACTCTACTGGTACCCTGTGTATATAGCCATGTTATCGTTCCTCATCGACTCTACTGGTACCCTGTGTATATAGCCATGTTATTGTTCCTCATCGACTCTACTGGTACCCTGTGTATATAGCCATGTTATTTTTCCTCATCGACTCTACTGGTACCCTGTGTATATACCCATGTTATCGTTCCTCATCGACTCTACCGGTACCCTGTGTATATAGCCATGTTATCGTTCCTCATCGACTCTACCGGTACCCTGTGTATATAGCCATGTTATCGTTCCTCATCGACTCTACCGGTACCCTGTGTATATAGCCATGTTATTGTTCCTCATCAACTCTACTGGTACCCTGTGTATATAGCCATATTATCTTTCCTCATCGACTCTACTGGTACCCTGTGTATATAGCCATGTTATCGTTCCTCATCGACTCTACTGTTACCCTGTGTATATAGCCATGTTATCATTCCTCATCGACTCTACTGGTACCCTGTGTATATAGCCATGTTATCGTTCCTCATCGACTCTACTGGTACCCTGTGTATATAGCCATGTTATCGTTCCTCATCGACTCTACTGGTACCCTGTGTATATAGCCATGTTATCGTTCCTCATCGACTCTACTGGTACCCTGTGTATATAGCCATGTTATCGTTTCCTCATCGACTCTACTGGTACCCTGTGTATATAGCCATGTTATCGTTCCTCATCTACTCTACTGGTACCCTGTGTATATAGCCATGTTATTGTTCCTCATCAACTCTACTGGTACCCTGTGTATATAGCCATGTTATCTTTCCTCATCGACTCTACTGGTACCCTGTGTATATAGCCATGTTATCGTTCCTCATCGACTCTACTGGTACCCTGTGTATATAGCCATGTTATTGTTCCTCATCGACTCTACTGGTACCCTGTGTATATAGCCATGTTATCGTTCCTCATCGAATCTACTGGTACCCTGTGTATATAGCCATGTTATCGTTCCTCATCGACTCTACTGGTACCCTGTGTATATAGCCATGTTATCGTTCCTCATCGACTCTACTGGTACCCTGTGTATATAGCCATGTTATTATTCCTCATCGACTCTACTGGTACCCTGTGTATATAGCCATGTTATCATTCCTCATCGACTCTACTGGTACCCTGTGTATATAGCCATGTTATCGTTCCTCATCGACTCTACTGGTACCCTGTGTATATAGCCATGTTATCGTTCCTCATCGACTCTACTGGTACCCTGTGTATATAGCCATGTTATCGTTCCTCATCGACTCTACTGGTACCCTGTGTATATAGCCATGTTATCGTTCCTCATCGACTCTACTGGTACCCTGTGTATATAGCCATGTTATCGTTCCTCATTGACTCTACTGGTACCCTGTGTATATAGCCATGTTATTGTTCCTCATCGACTCTACTGGTACCCTGTGTATATAGCCATGTTATCATTCCTCATCGACTCTACCGGTACCCTGTGTATATAGCCATGTTATCATTACTCAGTGTGTGTATATAGCCATGTTATCGTTACTCAGTGTGTATATAGCCATGTTATCGTTACTCATCGACTCTACTGGTGCCCTGTGTATATAGCTATGTTATCGTTACTCAGTGTGTGTATATAGCCATGTTATCGTTACTCAGTGTGTGTATAGCCATGTTATCGTTACTCAGTGTGTATATAGCCATGTTATTGTTACTCATCGACTCTACTGGTGCCCTGTGTATATAGCTATGTTATCGTTACTCAGTGTGTGTGTATATAGCCATGTTATCGTTACTCTGTGTGTATATAGCCATGTTATCGTTACTCAGTGTGTATATAGCCATGTTATCGTTGTATATAGCCATGTTATCGTTACTCAATGTGTATATAGCCATGTTATCATTACTCATTGTGTATATAGCCATGTTATCATTACTCATTGTGTATATAGCCATGTTATCATTACTCATTGTGTATATAGCCATGTTATCGTTACTCATTGTGTATATAGCCATGTTATCGTTACTCAGTGTGTATGTAGCCATGTTATCGTTACTCAGTGTGTATATAGCAATGTTATCGTTACTCAGTGTGTATATAGCCATGTTATCATTACTCATTGTGTATATAGCCATGTTATCGTTACTCAGTGTGTATAGCCATGTTATCGTTACTCATTGTGTATATAGCCATGTTATCATTACTCAGTGTGTGTATATAGCCATGTTATCGTTACTCAGTGTGTATATAGCCATGTTATCGTTACTCATCGACTCTACTGGTGCCCTGTGTATATAGCTATGTTATCGTTACTCAGTGTGTGTATATAGCCATGTTATCGTTACTCAGTGTGTATATAGCCATGTTATCGTTACTCAGTGTGTATATAGCCATGTTATCGTTACTCATCGACTCTACTGGTACCCTGTGTATATAGCCATGTTATCGTTCCTCATCGACTTTACTGGTACCCTGTGTATATAGCCATGTTATCGTTACTCATCGACTCTACTGGTACCCTGTGTATATAGCCATATTATCATTCCTCATCGACTCTACTGGTACCCTGTGTATATAGCCATGTTATCGTTCCTCATCGACTCTACTGGTACCCTGTGTATATAGCCATGTTATCGTTCCTCATCGACTCTACTGGTACCCTGTGTATATAGCCATGTTATCATTCCTCATCGACTCTACCGGTACCCTGTGTATATAGCCATGTTATCATTACTCAGTGTGTGTATATAGCCATGTTATCGTTACTCAGTGTGTATATAGCCATGTTATCGTTACTCATCGACTCTACTGGTGCCCTGTGTATATAGCTATGTTATCGTTACTCAGTGTGTGTATATAGCCATGTTATCGTTACTCAGTGTGTGTATAGCCATGTTATCGTTACTCAGTGTGTATATAGCCATGTTATTGTTACTCATCGACTTTACTGGTGCCCTGTGTATATAGCTATGTTATCGTTACTCAGTGTGTGTATATAGCCATGTTATCGTTACTCAGTGTGTATATAGCCATGTTATCGTTACTCAGTGTGTATATAGCCATGTTATCGTTACTCAGTGTGTATATAGCCATGTTATCATTACTCATTGTGTATATAGCCATGTTATCATTACTCATTGTGTATATAGCCATGTTATCATTACTCATTGTGTATATAGCCATGTTATCGTTACTCATTGTGTATATAGCCATGTTATCGTTACTCAGTGTGTATGTAGCCATGTTATCGTTACTCAGTGTGTATATAGCAATGTTATCGTTACTCAGTGTGTATATAGCCATGTTATCGTTACTCATTGTGTATATAGCCATGTTATCGTTACTCAGTGTGTATATAGCCATGTTATTGTTACTCATTGTGTATATAGCCATGTTATCGTTACTCAGTGTGTATGTAGCCATGTTATCGTTACTCAGTGTGTATATAGCAATGTTATCGTTACTCAGTGTGTATATAGCCATGTTATCGTTACTCATTGTGTATATAGCCATGTTATCGTTACTCAGTGTGTATGTAGCCATGTTATCATTACTCATTGTGTATATAGCCATGTTATCGTTACTCATTGTGTATATAGCCATGTTATCGTTACTCAGTGTGTATATAGCCATGTTATTGTTACTCAGTGTGTATATAGCCATGTTATCGTTACTCAGTGTGTATATAGCCATGTTATTGTTACTCATTGTGTATATAGCCATGTTATCGTTACTCAGTGTATATATAGCCATGTTATCGTTACTCAGTGTGTATATAGCAATGTTATCGTTACTCAGTGTGTGTATAGCCATGTTATCATTACTCAGTGTGTATATAGCCATGTTATTGTTACTCATTGTGTATATAGCCATGTTATCGTTACTCAGTGTGTATATAGCCATGTTATTGTTACTCATTGTGTATGTAGCCATGTTATCGTTACTCATTGTGTATGTAGCCATGTTATCGTTACTCATTGTGTATATAGCCATGTTATCGTTACTCAGTGTGTATATAGCCATGTTATCATTACTCATTGTGTATATAGCCATGTTATCGTTACTCAGTGTGTATATAGCCATGTTATTGTTACTCAGTGTGTATATAGCCATGTTATCGTTACTCATGTGTTATAGCCATGTTATTGTTACTCAGTGTGTATGTAGCCATGTTATCGTTACTCATTGTGTATGTAGCCATGTTATCGTTACTCATTGTGTATATAGCCATGTTATCGTTACTCATTGTGTATGTAGCCATGTTATTGTTACTCATTGTGTATATAGCCATGTTATCGTTACTCAGTGTGTATATAGCCATGTTACCATTGCTCATTGTGTATATAGCCATGTTATCGTTACTCAGTGTGTATATAGCCATGTTATCGTTACTCATTGTGTATATAGCCATGTTATCGTTACTCATTATGTATATATTGTTACGTGATTTACTTTTCTATTATTTCTATATTTGTTTTCTCTCTGCATTGTTGGGAAGTTCCCATAAGCATATACTGTTTGTCTATACCTTACATTTTATTTGATTTAAATTTCACCCCTTTAGTCTGATTTTAGCTCTTTCTCATTTGTGAAAAAATCTATTCTGTCCTCGTCTCCTTTTCTGCACTTGACCGGTCAGTTATTTCAAAGGCCATGATGGAGTCCCAGTCCCATGATCCTCTCAGGCATTTGCAGTTGGTCTCATCTTCCTCTCAGGTAATTGGTCTCATCTTCCTCTCAGGCAGTTGGTCTCATCTTCCTCTCAGGTAATTGGTCTCATCTTCATCTCAGGCAGTTGGTCTCATCTTCCTCTCAGGCAGTTGGTCTCGTCTTCCTCTCAGGCAGTTGGTCTCGTCTTCCTCTCAGGCAGTTGGTCTCATCTTCCTCTCAGGCAGTTGGTCTCATCTTCCTCTCAGGCAGTTGGTCTCGTCTTCCTCTCAGGCAGTTGGTCTCGTCTTCCTCTCAGGCAGTTGGTCTCATCTTCCTCTCAGGCAATTGGTCTCATCTTCCTCTCAGGCAGTTGGTCTCATCTTCCTCTCAGGTAATTGGTCTCATCTTCATCTCAGGCAGTTGGTCTCATCTTCCTCTCAGGCAGTTGGTCTCGTCTTCCTCTCAGGCAGTTGGTCTCGTCTTCCTCTCAGGCAGTTGGTCTCGTCTTCCTCTCAGGCAGTTGGTCTCGTCTGGTTCAGGGTTTACTGATGCATAGAGTACATGTTTTATGATGTCACGATGAAATTGCCCATCTCCTTTCTTTGCCTTCATCCTTTAAATGGTCATAGGGAATGGAGTGGGAAAAGATAGGGTGAGTCACGAGAAAGACAGGAAAGGGGGGAAGGAAGGAAAGGAATTTAGGAAAGCGAGAGAGAGGTGAAGCATTGGCACTGCCTGAGTCAGATTTATAGTGGCATTTGTAACTCTGTGCCAGTTGTACTGTTTGTTTAAATGTACACATACACAGTATCCCACCATGTTATAATATGGCAATCTTCCAACTCATTCTGTAGCAAACCCACACTTGTGAGTCTGTCTGTCTGTCTGTCTGTCTGTCTGTCTGTCTGTCTGTCTGTCTGTAGGTCTGACTGTCTCTCTGTCTGTCTGTCTGTCTGTGCATGTGTGTGTGTACACGTGTGTGTGTGTGGGTGGGTGGGTTTACACATGTGTACACGTGTGTGTACAGGTGTGTGTGTGTGTGTACACGGGTGTGTGTACTGTGTGTGGGGGTGTACATGTATGTATGTGTGTACACGTGTGCGTGTGTGTATGTACGTGTGTGTACATGTCTGTGTGTGTACATGTGTGTGTTTATGTGGGTGGGTGGGATTACACATGTGTACATGTCTGTGTGTTTACAGGTGTGTGTGTACACGTGTGTTTACAGGTGCGTGTGTGTGTGTGTGTGTGTGTGTGTGTGTGTGTGTGTGTGTGTGTGTGTGTGTGTGTGTGTGTGTGTGTGTGTGTGTGTGTGTGTGTGTGTGTGTGTGTGTGTGTGTGTGTGTGTGTGCGTGCGCACGTGTGTGTACACGTGTGTGTGTGTACTGTGTGTGTACACATGTGTGGGGGTGTACTGTGTGTACACATGTGTGGGGGTGTACATGTATGTATATATGTTTGCAAGTATGTGTACATGTGCGTGTGTGTGTACACATGTGTGTGTGTGTGTATGTGGGTGGGTAGGTGGGATTACACATGTGTACACGTGTGTGTGTGTACACGGGTGTGTGTACATGTGTGTGTGTACACGGGTGTGTGTGTGTGTTTGTACATGTGTACATGTGTGTGTACACGTGTGTGTGTACACGTGTGTGTGTACACGTTTGTGTGTACACATTTGTGTGTACACATTTGTGTTTGCATGTGCGTGTACACGTGTATGTGTGTGTACGTGTGTGTGTACACGTCTGTGTGTGTGCGTTTGTGCGTGTGTGTGTTGCTCATGTTTCCTGCTGTGTAATCTGAGTGTCTGAAAGAATGTGTTGAACCACGTCCGAATCCACTTCACAGTACATGCCCACGTATTATACTGTAAAGAGCTGTGTTAGCATACTTAGATCAACCACTCTCTCAAACACTCAGTTAGTGTTTTAATAATGACTGGGTGTTGGTCAGTCATCTTGTATTTTGATTTCCTCATAGCCTACTGAGTTATCTCTCTCCCTCTCTCTATTTTCCTCTCTGTCTCTCATTCACACATTCTTTTTTGAGAAAGTGAGGAGAGGTGCCCCAATAATTAATTACCCAATCAAGATAACGAGCCAGGGAAAGAAGTTAGAGAGGTCACACCACAATTAACCCTTACCCCTACACCCTGAACACACACACCATCAAACCCTCCTGAACTTAGGAACCCCCACATTCCTCCAGCCTTAAGGCTGCTCCATCACATTACTTTTCTCTCTTTCACTCCCTCTCTACCTGCCTGCCACACTATCCCTCTCCCCTATCCTCCCCCTCTCTCTTGCTCAATTTATTTATTTTTCTCACTCAATCTTACTCCCAGCTTGTCTGTCGTGCTGTCCTCCCTCTCTTTCTCCTCCCACAACGACTCCCTTGCTCTCCCCTCAATCCACTATTTCTCTTTGTAGACTGAATTCTGTTCTGAGCATGGCCAGTAGGGCATTTCCTCTGCAGACCAGACAGTTCACTGCCCCCCCCACACGAGAGAGAGAGAGAGAGGGAGCGGGAGAGAGAGAAAGAGAGAGAGACAGAGAGAGAGAGTAACATAAAGGGAGAGAGGGAGGGAAAAGGAGAGAGAGAGAGAGAGAGAGAGAGAGAGGACAATTAGAGGCAGTATACTTAAGTCCCCCCTACCTTTTATGTCTTTCTTTCTCTCTTGCCGTCTCTCGCTACACACCCTGGTTGTGGCTCTCTCCCTGTTTGGGCATGATGAGCGCTGGCTGATGATTGGGGCTGATAAGATAAGGAATGTTGCTGGGAGAGGAGAGGAAACGCCTCTCAAACAGACAGGATCTGCTTAACTGAGCTGTATGGAAAACCGTTCTTCCCTTTTCCCAGTGAAGTCCCCTCTTACCTCCTCTCACCTCCTCTTCCCCTCCATTCTCATTTCCCACCTCCTCTCCCCAACCTCTCCTCCTCTTCCTCTCATGCCTCTTTTCCCCACTCAACCCAAGACTAGGGCTGAGAGAGGGGGAGGCAGGATATGAGGAGGGTGTGAGGCAGGAGAAGATGAGGGGGTGAGGCAAGAGAAAGGGAGACGGTATCGCAGGAGAAGAGGTGAGTGAGGCAGGAGAAGAGGTGAGTGAGGCAGGAGAAGATGAGGGGGTGAGGCAAGAGAAAGGGAGACGGTATCGCAGGAGAAGAGGTGAGTGAGGCAGGAGAAGAGGAGGGGAGTGAAGCAGGCAGGAGAAGAGGGGAGTGAGGCAGGAGAAGAGGAGGGGAGTGAGGCAGGAGAAGAAGAGGGGAGTGAGGAAGGAGAAAAGGAGGGGAGTGAGGCAGTAGAAGGGGAGGGGGTATGGCAGGAGAAGAGGAGGGGAGTGAGGCAGGAGAAGAGGAGGGGTGAGGCAAGAGAAGGGGAGGTTAGTGAGGCAGTAGAAGGGGAGGGGGTATGGCAGGAGAAGAGGAGGGGAGTGAGGCAGGAGAAGAGGGGAGTGAGGCAGGAGAAGAGGAGGGGAGTGAGGCAGGAGAAGAGGAGGGAAGTGAGGCATGAGAAGAGGAGGGGCATGAGGCAGGAGAAGAGGAGGGGGTGAGGCAGGAGAAGAGGAGGGGAGTGAGGCAGTAGAAGGGGAGGGGGTGAGGCAGGAGAAGAGGAGGGGTGAAGCAGGAGAAGAGGAGGGGAGTGAGGCAGGAAAAGAGGAGGGAGTGAGGCAGTAGAAGGGGAAGGGATATGGCAGGAGAAGAGGAGGGGAGTGAGGCAGGAGAAGAGGAGGGGAGTGAGGCAGAAGAAGAGGGGGGTGAGGCAGGAGAACAGGAGAGGGCTGGAGCAGGAGAAGAGGAGGGGGTATGGCAGGAGAAGAGGGGGGGTATGGCAGGAGAAGTGGAGGGGAGTGAGGCAGGAGAAGATGATGGGGTATGGCAGTAGAAGGGGAGGGGAGTGAGGCAGTAGAAGAGGAGGGGAGTGAGGCAGGAGAAGAGGAGGGGGTGAGGCAGTAGAAGGGGAGGGGAGTGAGGCAGTAGAAGAGGAGGGGAGTGAGGCAGGAGAAGAGGAGGGGGTGAGGCAGGAGAAGAGGACGGGGTATGGCAGGAGAAGAGGAGGGGAGTGAAGCAGGAGAAGATGACGGGGTATGGCAGTAGAAGGGGAGGGGAGTGAGGCAGGAGAAGATGACGGAATATGGCATTAGAAGGGGAGGGGGTATGGCAGGAGAAGAGGAGGGGAGTGAGGCAGGAGAAGAGGAGGGGGTATGGCAGTAGAAGGGGAGGGGTATGGCAGTAGAAGGGGAGGGGGTATGGCAGGTGAAGAGGAGGGGAGTGAGGCAGGAGAAGAGGAGGGGGTATGGCAGTAGAAGGGGAGGGGGTATGGCAGTAGAAGGGGAGGGGTTATGGCAGGAGAAGAGGAGGGGAGTGAGGCAGGAGAAGATGACGGGATATGGCAGTAGAAGGGGAGGGGTTATGGCAGGAGAAGAGGAGGGGGTATGGCAGTAGAAGGGGAATTGGTATGGCAGTAGAAGGGAAGGGGGTATGGCAGGAGAAGAGGATGGGATATGGCAGTAGAAGGGGAGGGGGTATGGCAGGAGAAGGGGAGGGGGTATGGCAGGAGAAGAGGAGGGGAGTGAGGCAGGAGAAGATTACGGGATATGGCAGTAGAAGGGGAGGGGGTATGGCAGGAGAAGAGGAGGGGAGTGAGGCAGGAGAAGAGTGAGGTAGGAGAAGAGGGCAGGGAGGAGGCAGGAGAAGAGGATGGGGAGTGAGGCAGGAGAAGAGGGCGGGGAAGTGAGGCAGGAGAAGAGGGCGGGGAGTGAGGCAGGAGAAGAGGGCGGGGAGTGAGGCAGGAGAAGAGGACGGGGAGTGAGGCAGGAGAAGAGGACGAGGTATGGCAGGAGAAGGGGAGAGGAGTGAGGCAGGAGAAGAGGGAGGGGAGTGAGGCAGGAGAAGAGGACGGGAGTGAGGCAGGAGAAGAGGACAAGGTATGGCAGGAGAAGGGGAGAGGAGTGAGGTTGGAGAATAGGGCGGGGAGTGAGGCAGGAGAAGAGGGAGGGGGAGTGAGGTAGGAGAAGAGGGCGGGGAGTGAGGCAGGAGAAGAGGAGGGGAGTGAGGCAGTAGAAGGGGAGAAGAGGAGGGGAGTGAGGCAGGAGAAGAGGAGGGGGTGAGGCAGGAGAAGAGGACGGGGTATGGCAGGAGAAGAGGAGGGGAGTGAAGCAGGAGAAGATGACGGGGTATGGCAGTAGAAGGGGAGGGGAGTGAGGCAGGAGAAGATGACGGAATATGGCATTAGAAGGGGAGGGGGTATGGCAGGAGAAGAGGAGGGGAGTGAGGCAGGAGAAGAGGAGGGGGTATGGCAGTAGAAGGGGAGTGTTATGGCAGTAGAAGGGGAGGGGGTATGGCAGGTGAAGAGGAGGGGAGTGAGGCAGGAGAAGAGGAGGGGGTATGGCAGTAGAAGGGGAGGGGGTATGGCAGTAGAAGGGGAGGGGTTATGGCAGGAGAAGAGGAGGGGAGTGAGGCAGGAGAAGATGACGGGATATGGCAGTAGAAGGGGAGGGGTTATGGCAGGAGAAGAGGAGGGGGTATGGCAGTAGAAGGGGAATTGGTATGGCAGTAGAAGGGAAGGGGGTATGGCAGGAGAAGAGGATGGGATATGGCAGTAGAAGGGGAGGGGGTATGGCAGGAGAAGGGGAGGGGGTATGGCAGGAGAAGAGGAGGGGAGTGAGGCAGGAGAAGATTACGGGATATGGCAGTAGAAGGGGAGGGGGTATGGCAGGAGAAGAGGAGGGGAGTGAGGCAGGAGAAGAGTGAGGTAGGAGAAGAGGGCAGGGAGTGAGGCAGGAGAAGAGGATGGGGAGTGAGGCAGGAGAAGAGGGCGGGAAGTGAGGCAGGAGAAGAGGGCGGGGAGTGAGGCAGGAGAAGAGGGCGGGGAGTGAGGCAGGAGAAGAGGACGGGGAGTGAGGCAGGAGAAGAGGACGAGGTATGGCAGGAGAAGGGGAGAGGGAGGAGGCAGGAGAAGAGGGAGGGGAGTGAGGCAGGAGAAGAGGACGGGGAGTGAGGCAGGAGAAGAGGACAAGGTATGGCAGGAGAAGGGGAGAGGAGTGAGGTTGGAGAATAGGGCGGGGAGTGAGGCAGGAGAAGAGGGAGGGGAGAGAGGTAGGAGAAGAGGGCGGGGAGTGAGGCAGGAGAAGAGGGCGGGGAGTGAGGCAGGAGAAGAGGGCGGGGAGTGAGGCAGGAGAAGAGGACGGGGAGTGAGGCAGGAGAAGAGGACGGGGAGTGAGGCAGGAGAAATGGATGGGGTATGGCAGGAGGGAAGGGGGGACAGTTCAAAATGCTATGACCCAGGATGAACGGGCATGCCCGCTCAAGCCTTCTCCTTCTCTCTCACACACACACACACCTCTCGCACAGAGTGTATCCAAATGTTCTGTGTAAAATCCATGCATTCCATTGGTTAAAGAGCTCCTCAACTATTCCTCTGTAGAAAGATAAAGAGAGTGTGTGTGGGTGTGTGAGTACCAGAACAGTTTGCTGGTCCCCACGAGGAAAAATACTATTTTGGGGTTTGGGAAAATAGGATTTAAAATGGGAATCAATTGTGTGTCCCCACAAGGTTAGTTAAACAAGACTGTGTGTGTATGTGCTAGTATTTGATGGAAGCGCTACAGGAGGAGTACAGAGACTAATAGCAGCAGTAAATCCTGTGGAGCGAAGAGCAGTAGATAGCAGAAGGCTTTGTGTTGATCTCTAGTGGAACCACCTCACTTTACCCCTTACCTCAGCCCTGAAGAATACCCCCAGCACCCCAATGCCCTGCACTCCATCGTAGTGTGTGTGCGTGTGCACAAACATTCTTTTGCGACCCATTCTTCTTTGTGACACACACGGGTGGCTGTAAGGGCATTTGCCTCCGTTTCCCTAGCCCTCACTTCCCTGTGACGCCTTTGCCAAAGGAGGTGTGTGAATGGAGGTTAGTATGTAGTTTATATGGTATGTATTGGTGTATGTGTATATGAGGGCTATGGGTTGAGTGGAGTTGGAGCTTGTGATAACATGGGCCAAGGCAGCCCAGCTTCACAACACACACATAAATAAACACACATAAATAAATAAGAAAGCATAGGATTAATGCTTCAGAAATGACGGGGGGAAATGGAACGATAATATAGACCTGTAGGATCCAGACATTCAGAGAAACCTGAGAGCATTAATTTAGCGCTAACCTTATCAGAACACTAACAGAAGTTGTATATCAGTTATTTTTGTATCTTGGCCAAAATACAATGTTAATTAGCACGAGTGCTATCAGAATCCAATCAGAATCCAATCAAACTGCTATCAGAATACAATTAGAACACTATCAAAATGCTATTAAAATCACATGTATTTATAAAGCCCATTTTACATCAGCAGATGTCACAAAATGCTTATACAGAAAACCCAAACAGAAAGCAATGCAGATATAGAAGCGTGGTGGCTAGGAAGAACTCCCTAGAAAGGCAGGAACTTAGGAAGAAACCTAGAGAGGAACCAGGGTCTGAGAGGTGGCCAGTCCTCTTCCGGCTGTGCCGGGTGGAGATTGTAAGAGATTGTTCTTCAAGATGTTCAAACATTCATAGATGACCAGCAGGGTCAGATAATAATCACAGTGGTTGTAGAGGGTGCAACAGGTCAGCACCTCAGGAGTAAATGTCAGTTGGCTTTTCTTAGCCAAGCATTCAGAGGTTGAGACAGCAGGTGCGGTAGAGAGGGAGAGAGAGGGTCGAAAACAGCAGGTTCGGGTCAAGGTAGCACGTCCGGTGAACAGGTCAGGGTTCCATCTCCGCAGGCAGAACAGTTGAAACTGGAGCAGCAGCATGACAAGGTAGCACGTCCGGTGAACAGGTCAGGTTTCCATCTCCGCAGGCAGAACAGTTGAAACTGGAGCAGCAGCATGACAAGGTAGCACGTCCGGTGAACAGGTCAGGTTTCCATCTCCACAGGCAGAACAGTTGAAACTGGAGCGGTAGCATGACACGGTAGCACGTCCGGTGAACAGGTCAGGGTTCCATCTCCACAGGCAGAACAGTTGAAACTGGAGCAGCAGCATGACAAGGTAGCACGTCCGGTGAACAGGTCAGGTTTCCATCTCCGCAGGCAGAACAGTTGAAACTGGAGCAGCAGCATGACAAGGTAGCACGTCCGGTGAACAGGTCAGGTTTCCATCTCCGCAGGCAGAACAGTTGAAACTGGAGCAGCAGCATGACAAGGTGGACTGGGGACAGGGACAGCCATGAGTCATCAGGCCAGGTAGTTCTGAGGGATGGTCGTAGAACTGTAACCCCACCCACTTTACCTAAGGACAGCCCCACACCACTAGGGGGATATTAGCAGACCACCAATTTACAAGTCTGAGTATAGCCCATGAAGATCTCCTTCACCGCAAGCCCGAGGGGGAGCAAAACTGGATAGGAAGATCACGTCAGTGACTCAACCCACTCAAGTCGAGTATAGCGAATAAAGCCTGGCACGACGTTACGCACCCCTTATAGGTACGGCATGGGAGAACACTAGTAAGCCAGTGACTCAACCCCCGCAATAGGGTCAGAGCCAGAGAATCCCAGTGGAGAGAGGGGAGCCAGCCATGAAGAGACAGCAAGGGCGGTTCGTCACTCCAGTGCATTGCCATTCACCTTTGCACCCCTGGGCCAAACTACACTCAATCATAGGACCTACTGATGTAGAGTAAAGTCGAGACCGAGTCTGCGTCTCTGATGGATAGGCAGACCATTCCATAAAAATGGAGCTCTATAAGAGAAAGCCCTGCCTCCAGCAGCTTTCTTAAAATGTTTAGGGACATTAAGGAGGTATACTTTATTGTGACCGTAGCGTAGGTATAGGTATGTACGGCAGGATCAAATCAGAGAGATAGGTAGGAGCAAGTCTATTTAATGCTTTGAAAGTTAGCAATAAAACCTAGAAATCCACCCTAGCCTTAACAGGAAACCAGTGTAGAGAGGCACTGATTGAATTTGTTGGTTCTAGTCAAGATTCTAGCAGATGTATTTAGCACTAACTGAAGTTTATTTAGTGCTTTATCTGGGTAGCTGAAGAGTAGAGCATTGCAGTAGTATAATCTAGAAGTGACAAAAGCATGGGTTAGCTTTTATGCATCATTTTTGGATAAAAAGGTTGAAGAAAATATGGAAGATTTTGCTCTTGAAATATTCTTGATATGTTCATCAAAAGAGAGATCAGGGTCCAGAGTAGGTCCTTCACAGTTTTATTTGAGACGACTGTACAACCATCAAGATTAATTGTCAGATCAAACAGCAGATCTTTATTTCTTGGGACGTAGAACTAGCATCTCTGTTTGGTCCTAGTTTAAAAGTAAAACGTTTGCTTCCATCCACTTCCTTATGTCTGAAACATAGGCTTCCAAGGTAGGCAATTTTGGGGCTTCACTGTGTTTCATCGAAATGTACAGCTGTGTGTCATCCGCATAGCAGTGAAAGTTGTCATTTTGTTTTTACAAATGACATCACCAAGAGGTGGAATATATAGTGAAAACAATAGTGGGCCTAAAACGGAACCTTGAGGAACACCGAAACATACCATTGATTTGTCCTAGGACGAACTGATATCTTTCTGACAGATAAGATCTAAACCAGGCAAGAACTTGTCCGTGTAGACTAATTAAAGTTTCCAGTCTCTTCAAAAGAATGTGGTGATCGACTGTGTCAAAAGTGGGTCTTAGGTCTAGGAGCACGAGGACAGATTCAGAGCCTTGGTCTGATGCCATTAAAAGGTGATTCATCACCTTCATGAGTGCAGTCTCAGTGCTATTATGGGGTCTAAAACCTGACTGGAGTGTTTTGTATACATTATTTGTCTTGAGAGGAATGGGAGATTCGATATAGGCTGATTATTATTGTATTTTTTTTATTATGGGTCAAGGTTGGGCTTTTTCAGGAGAGGCTTTATTGCTGCCATTTTTAGTGAGTTTGGTACACATCCGGAGGATAGGGAGCCATTTATTACTTTCAACATAGGAGGGCCAAGCACAGGAAGTATCTCTTTCAGTAGTTTAGTTGGAATAGGGTCCAGTAGGCAGCTGGAAGGTTTAGAGGCCATGACTATTTTCGTGTATGTGTTGATTGAGACAGGATTTAAAAACTTTGGTATATCCATTGATCCTTGTCCTGGCAGGTCTGTGTAGTGCTGAAGTGAAGGCCATCCACATTTGGGGAAGGCTGCTTTTTAGTTAGCTTTGCGACAGTATCAAAAATATAGTTTGAATTGTTTTTATTCTCCTCAATTAGGTTGGAAAAATAGGCTTATAGCACAGCAATGAGGCCCCTTCAATATCGCACGGTAGTCAGAAGACTTCCAGTTTGGGGAGCGCCATTTACATTCCAATTTTCTGGAAGTTGCTTCAGGGCTTGGTTATTTTCTGTATACCAGGGAGGTCATTTCTTGTGACAAATGTTTTTAGAGGTGTGACTGCCTCTAGGATATTAAGCAAGGTTAAATTTAGATCCTCGGTTAGGTGGTTAACTGATTTTTGTACTCCGAAGTCCTTGGGTAAGCGAAGGGAGTCTGGAAGGGCATCTAGCAATCTTTGGGTTGTCTGAGAATTTATTGCATGGCTTTTGATAATCCGTAGTTGGGATCTGAACAGATTATTTGTTGCGATTACAAATGTTAAATGGTGGTCCGATAATCCAGGATTATGAGGAAAAAAAATGTAGATCCACAATATTTATTCCATGGGACAAAAATAGATACAGGGTATGACTGTGGCAATGTGTAGGTCTCGAGACATGTTGGACAAAACCCTTTCAGTCGATGATGGCTCCCAAAGCCTTTTGGAGTGGGTCTGTGGACTTTTCCATGTGAATATTGAAGTCACCAAAAATGTGAATATTATCTGCCATGACTACAAGGTCTGATAAGAATTCAGGGAACTCAGTGAGGAACACTGTATAAGGCACAGGGGGCCTGTAAACAGTGCCCATAAAAAGTGATTGAGTAGGCTGCATAGATTTGATGACTAGAAGCTCAAAAGACAAGAACTTCGTTTTTTTTTTTTTAAATTTGCTATTGTAAATGTTAGCAACACCTCCGCCTTTGCAGATGCGCGGGGGGATATGGTCACAGCTGTAACCTGGAGGAGAGTTCTCATTTAACACAGTAAATTAATCAGGCTTGAGCCATGTGTCAGTCAGGCCAATCACATCAAGGTTATGATCAGTGTTTAGTTCATTGACTATGACTGCCTTAGAAGTGAGGGATCTAACATTAAGTAGTCCTATTTTGAGATGTGAGATATTATAACACACTCTTTAAATAACGACAGGAATGGAGGCGGTCTTTATTCCAGTGAATTTTCTAGGGCGAACATCGCCATGTTTAGTTTTGCCCGACGTATATTGAGGCACGGACACGGTGACTTGGTCCTGTTTGTGTGTGAGTCCCAGAAGGAAGGCCAGTCGTCTACATATTCAATCTTTTTGGAGGGGCAGGAAACAGTTTTCAACCAGCGATTGAGGTGTGAGACTCAATGTGTGTTGTAGAGCTCAGAAACACTCAGAGACAATTACTCCATGTCGACACATCTATTAGAAGAATTCTATCAGAACATAGAGGTCCATGTGTCAAAAGCAGTCCCAAACTCTGTTCCCTCCGTGCATGGGCATTACTGAAATTACACATCAATTAAGATGAGCAGAACACCACTTTCTCCCTCTCTCATCCTTTCTCTCTTCCTCTGTTTTTCTCCTTTTGATCTTTGTCTTTCTGTAGTGTGGTTGAGAATAATTTTGTTTAAATAGGGGAAATCATGTCTACTTTGATATAACAATAAAAAATTGGAAACAACCTGAGGCTGATAGACATGTTACACACAGACAAGACCAACACAGTATCTGACAAACATGCATATTGAGCAGACAAACACACTTCAAATCTATTTCTCTCTCTCACTCACTCCATCTCTCTCTCCCTCTCCCAGACAATTATGCTGACTGTAGGAATTATGATCTGTTTCCCGTCCTCAGGAATAATCGAATGCAGGAACAGAACAGGGCCCCTCTATTTGTGTGACCCCCTCTCAGTAACAGACAATAAGCCTCTGGAACAGTAGTGGGGACTCCACGTCTGAATAGTGTGGTTAATGAGAGTGTTAACTGTGTGTGTGTGTGTGTGTGTGTGTGTGTGTGCGTGCGTGCGTGCGTGCGTGTGTGCCAGACGAACTCAATGCCTTTCATTTGGACACAGCTACTCATTTAAGGGTTTTTCTTTATTTTTACTATTTTCTACATTGTAGAATTCATTAAATAGTACCTGCAAAACACCAGTCTCAACGTCAACAGTGAAGAGGCGACTCCGGAATGCTGGCCTTCTAGGCAGAGTTCCTCTGCCCAGTGTCTGTGTTCTTTTGCACATTTTAATTTTTTGTTTTTATTGGCCAGTCTGAGATATGGCTTTTCTTTGCAACTCTGCCTAGAAGGCCAGCATCCCGGAGTCTCCTCTTCACTGTTGACGTTGAGACTGGTGTTTTGCGGGTACTATTTAATAAAGCTGCCAGTTGAGGACTTGTAAGGCGTCTGTTTCTCAAACTAGACACTCTAATGTACTTGTCCTCTTGCTCAGTTGTGCACCGGGGCCTCCACTCCTCTTTGTATTCTGGTACGAGACAGTTTGCGCTGTTCTGTGAAGGGAGTAGTACACAGCGTTGTATTAGATCTTCAGTTTCTTGGCAATTTCTCAAATGGAATAGCCTTAATTTCTCAGAATAAGAATAGACTGAAGAGTTTCAGAAGAAAGGTCTTTGTTTCTGGCCATGTTGAGCCTGTAATCAAACCCACAAATGCTGATGCTCCAGATACTCAACTAGTCTAAAGAAGGCAAGTTTTATTTATTCTTTAATTAGCTGCCACCGTGCTTCATGGATGGGATGGTGTTCTTCAGCTTGCAAGCCTCACCCTTTTTCCTCCAAACATAAGGATAGTCATTATGGCCAAACAGTTCTATTTTTGTTTCATCAGACCAGAGGACATTTCTCCAAAAAGTACAATCTTTGTCCACATGTGCAGTTGCAAACCGAAGTCTCGCTTTTTATTGCGGTTTTGGAGCAGTGGCTTCTTCCTTGCTGAGCGGTCTTTCAGGTTATGTCGTTTTACTGTGGATATAGATACTTGTGTACCTGTTTCCGCAAGCATCTTCACAAGGTCCTTTGCTGTTATTCTGGGATTGATTTGCACTTTTCGCACAAAAGTACGTTAATCTCTAGGAGACAGAACGCGTCTCCTTCCTGAGTGGTATGACGGCTGCGTGGTTCCATGGTGTTTATACTTGCATGCTATTGTTTGTACAGATGAACGTGGTACCTTCAGGTATTTGGAAATTGCTCCCAAGGATGCACCAGATTTGTGGAGGTCTCCAATTTTGACTTGTGGAGCTCTTGGCTGATTTCTTTTGATTTTCCCATGATGTCAAGCAAAGAGGCACTGAGTTTAAAGTTCGGCCTTGAAATACATCCACAGGTACACCTCCAATTGCCTCAAATTATGTAAATTAGCCTATCAGAAGCTTCTAAAGCCATGACATCATTTTCTGGAATTGTCCAAGCTGTTTAAAGGCACAGTCAACTTAGTGTATGTAAACTTCTGACCCACTGGAATTGTGATACAGTGAATTATAAGTGAAATAATCTGTCTGTAAACACTTGTTAAAAAAATTACTTGTGTCATGCACAAAGTAGATGTCCTAAACAACTTGCCAAAACTATAGTTTGTTAACAAGAAATTTGTGAAGTGGTTGAAAAGTTTTAATGACTCCAACCTAAGTGTATGTAAACTTCCGACTTCAACTGTATGTGTGTATGTGTATTTATACTTCAAAAATATATATTATTATCGAAAGGTTAGTTATACTATTTTGATATTGATAACTGCACTGTTGGTTAGATCATGCAAGTTAAGCATTTCAATGTACTTGTGCATGTGACAACAATTGAACGTGTGTGTGCATGTTAATTTCTAAACTTTTTCAAATCTCATACGCACCACACACACATACACACCACACGGTTGGCTGGCTTCGCTATTAATCTTGCCCCCTCTCTCCCTGTGCTGGTTATCTTGACAGTAAGTACTTCACATATACAAATCGCTGAAGGGGAGGCAGAATGCTTAGCGGTGGCGTTGGGGCACTTAGTGCGATCTGCTGCTTGCCTCCACTCTGCTCCTCAAGAGTGTTTAGAGTGTGTCCTCATCCACCTAAATATTTATCACACAGCTCCCCCAGGAATTTTAATGAGCACTGATGGAGAACAATCATCATGGAGGGGGGGGGGCTGAAGGAAAGGAGAGAGACTGGTCTCTTTCATTGTTAATCAATACGTTGCCCTCATAGTTTTACTATAAATACAGCTCCCAACTTATGTACTATTCCTCCTTCTCTCATATATAAGTATACATTATGCTTCTAAGTGTGTGTGTGTGTGTGTGTGTGTGTGTGTGTGTGTGTGTGTGTGTGTGTGTGTGTGTGTGTGTGTGTGTGTGTGTGTGTGTGTGTGTGTGTGTGTGTGTGTGTGTGTGTGTGTGTGTGTGTGTGTGAGAGAGGGACAGGGCCACTCTTTGGAGTTCAGTACCCACGTTGTGTGTCGGCCGAGCCTAACGTGGAGACGGCGGAAGAATCCTGTGATATAACTCACACCCCCCTGCTGTCTCCCATCACACAGGAGTATATACACACAGGAATATATACAGTGGGGCAAACAAAGTATTTAGTCAGCCACCAATTGTGCAAGTTCTTCCACTTAAAAAGATGAGAGAGGCCTGTAATTTTCATCATAGGTACACTTCAACTATGACAGACAAAATGAAATAAAAAATCCAGAAAATCACATTGTAGGATTTTTAATGAATTTATTTGCAAATTATGGTGGAAAATAAGTATTTGGTCAATAACAAAAGTTTATCTCAATACTTTGTTATTATATACCCTTTGTTGGCAATGACAGAGGTCAAACGTTTTCTGTAAGTCTTCACAAGGTTTTCACACACTGTTGCTGGTATTTTGGCCCATTCCTCCATGCAGATCTCCTCGAGAGCAGTGATGTTTTGGGGCTGTTGCTGGGCAACACGGACTTTCAACTCCCTCCAAAGATTTTCTATGGGGTTGAGATCTGGAGACTGGCTGGGCCACTCCAGAACCTTGAAATGCTTCTTACGAAGCCACTCCTTCGTTGCCCGGGCGGTGTGTTTGGGACCATCATCATGCTGAAAGACCCAGCCACGTTTCATCTTCAATGCCCTTGCTGATGGGAGGAGTTTTTCACTCAAAATCTCACGATACATGGCCCCATTCATTCTTTCCTTTACACGGATCAGTCGTCCTGGTCCCTTTGCAGAAAAACAGCCCCAAAGCATGATGTTTCCACCCCCATGCTTCACAGTAGGTATGGTGTTCTTTGGATGCAACTTAGCACTGCAGGATTTGAGTCCCTGGTGGCGTAGTGTGTTACTGATGGTAGGCTTTGTTACTTTGGTTTCAGCTCTCTGTAGGTCATTCACTAGGTTCCCCCGTGTGGTTCTGGGATTTTTGCTCACCATTATTGTGATCATTTTGACCCCACGGGGTGAGATCTTGCGTGGAGGCCCAGATTGAGGGAGATTATCAGTGGTCTTGTATGTCTTCCATTACCTAATATTTGCTCCCACAGTTGATTTCTTCAAACCATGCTGCTTACCTATTGCAGATTCAGTCTTCCCAGCCTGGTGCAGGTCTACAATTTTGTTTCTGGTGTCCTTTGACAGCTCTTTGGTCTTGACCATAGTGGAGTTTGGAGTGTGACTGTTTGAGGTTGTGGACAGGTGTCTTTTATACTGATAACAAGTTCAAACAGGTGCCATTAATACAGGTAACGAGTGGAGGACAGAGGAGCCTCTTAAAGAAGAAGTTACAGGTCTGTGAGAGCCAGAAATCTTGCTTGTTGGTAGGTGACCAAATACTTATTTTCCACCATAATTTGCCAATAAATTCATAAAAAATCCTACAATGTGATTTTCTGGTGAAAAAAAATCAAATTTTGTCTGTCATATTTGAAGTGTACCTATGATGAAAATTACAGGCCTCTCTCATCTTTTTAAGTGGGAGAACTTGCACAATTGGTGGCTGACTAAATACTTTGTTTGCCCCACTGTACACACACAGGAATATATACACACAGAGGAATTTTAATTTTACCTTTATTTAACCAGGCAAGTCAGTTAAGAACAAATTCTTATTTTCAATGACGGCCTAGGAACAGTGGGTTAACTGCCTGTTCAGGGGCAGAACGACAGATTTACCTTGTCAGCTCGGGGGGTTTGAACTTGCAACCTTCTGGTTACTAGTCCAACGCTCTAACCACTAGGCTACCCTGCCACACAGGAAAATACACACACACGGGAACTCTCCATCTCTCAGTGGTAGGATCCTGAACTCTTTACTGGAGTGGCTAATACTGTCTAGAAGTCCTGGGGAGAAACATGCAGGCTCTTTCTTCCTCTCTGTTTCACTCTTTTCTCTTTTCTCCCCAGTCTTTGTGTTTCTTGTTCTATAATCTGGGAGTATGTTAATGTGGGCAGAGAAAAAGAGAGGGAGGGATGTGGGTAGAGAAGTGTGAGGAAGAGAGGAATGAAAGGATGTGCATACCTGGACCGGCTCTCTCATTCCTTCCCTGTCTTTCTCACAGCCTCAAAAGCCTTTCTCACACCTGGACCAGAACACTAACAAACCATTCTCGCAAACAC
Organism: Oncorhynchus masou masou; assembly: GCF_036934945.1. Taxonomy (NCBI): domain Eukaryota; kingdom Metazoa; phylum Chordata; class Actinopteri; order Salmoniformes; family Salmonidae; genus Oncorhynchus; species Oncorhynchus masou. The sequence continues at coordinate 98,088,135 of NC_088235.1, forward strand.
ACACACTCAGTCTTCGTCTGTGTGACCTTACAAAGGGCAAAGGTTTCTGGGAAATCATGTCTGTCCTTCAGACAGCTGAGGCTGTGGGGTCCAGACTTACTGAGTTGAATTACTGTTGTCTCATTGCTGCTACTGTTTGATGTCTGTATCCATCCTCATGTCCATGGTCATATAAATACCAGAAGCACTTCCAATGGCCTCTCCAAACCACATCAGATCCTCAGAGCCTGTCCCCTGTGAGTGTTTCTGCGTGAGAGAGAGGGAAAGACAGAGAGAGGTCTCTATGAGGTTGAACTTTCTTTCCCTTCAACGGCTCGAAGAGCTCTTTGGCTATGGTTGTGTTTGTAGTGTTCTCTCTGTCTGCTGTGTGAAAGGGTTGCTGTGATTTATTGACAGGACTTTCAGTGATACTGGAATTCCTTAGCGTTACATGCCGACTCAGAGTGCCTTAATCACCTGTGGGCTTTATTGACCGTGATCACATTGAGAGAGTGGTTTGCACCTTTAATGGTAGAAAGGAAGAGGGGGAGGAGAATTCAGGTGTCGATGATGATGTTGACAATGGTGGTGATGACGATGATATTGATGATGGTTTGGCAACTGTGGCAATGAGGTTATTTAGGATGTAGTGTGATGTGATATCAGTGGTGTTGTTGCTGTTCCTGGCTACCTGAAGAGAAAGAGAAAACTGTTTCATCAGCACTACCATATACCTGTAGGGATCAGATATACAGTCAGTTTATGTCATCGTTTTGTCTCTCCCTATGTGATCCCTCTTCTGCGACCATCACAACTTGACACACACTGCCCATGATGCATGGGGTGGTTTATGGACTGTGAACAGATCTGAGGATGCGTGTGATATAGCTTTATCACTCTAATTTTAAAGCCCCTACAAATGTAATATTTACTCAAATCTTCTGTCTTCAGAGGGCAATCCACTCAACATAGCAAATTTTCTAGAACCCATTTCTGTTATCACTGTTGCATATTTCCAGACATGTGGAGAATACTATTTTAAACAGGATATACCACGACCTTGGATTCTGTACCAAATCAGATCCATATGAAGATTATATTGTTCCCCATCTGTTAGCAGTTCTTGTTGAATAATTCAGTACATTCTCTGTCAGTGAGGGGTGAGTTGACTCTGTTCTAGTTAGAAGGTTTTAAATCTCGGAGCAGGTTGAATTTCTCTCTCTCTCTCTCTCTCTCTCTCTATATATATATATATATATATATATGTGGGTGTGTTTTTTTTAAGGACTTGACAGGTCTTTATCAGTATAAATACACTGTATTCCAGGTCTTATAGATAGATGGACATCTGACTACTGACCAGTCATAGAGATGCAGGAACAGGAAGTGTACCTCACCTCAGTCAGCTATGTTGATCGGAGAAGGTAATGTTGTCATGGTGAGGTGGGGCATAAGATGATTCTGTATGGCTAGTAGCACTCAGCAGTGCCATCTCTGGCCACATATTGCCACTGCATGGAATATTATAGTCAGTCCATGGCAGGGGCTGGGATTCCATTAGGTCTTTTCCCTCTTTATTCACTATTTATACATTCAGCATTATTTTGCTCTGAACCCAACATTACTGTAAGAATTGTTGCATAATGCAATTTCACTGCCTTATTTGAGAATTTTGTTTCATCTACTATGTTCATTGAGGAATGTTGGTTCTAGACACAGGTTTATTTGTGTTATAACAGATAACAGGCTAGTTATAATGTGTTTAAGTAGGCTTCGAGAGCTTTTTAACGTTATAAATGAGCTGAGGCGAACTCACCTTGGAACCTCTTTATTGGGGACAAAAAACCCTGATATTAATTTCACTTTTGAAATGTTCTTCTTTAAAAATGTAACATAATGTACTTATGGAGTCACTCCATTAATAACTCCTATAATGAATATAATTCTGTAACTTTCTATAATTGACGTCCATTGCTGTGATAATGATGCTGTAAATATGGCTGTGTATAGGCCTGGAACAGAACTGAATGTCAGTAATGTAGCGTAGAACTGCAAATGGACTTTGTGAACTGACTACTAAAGGAGGGACAAGCTTTTGTCTGATGGCTGATTTAAAGACTGTACTAATAAAAACATTTAAAAATGCACTTGAAGATTGATTGGAGGTTAAATTTCAAATAAAAATAACACATGAAAAACGTTTTGTAGTTAACTTTAATCAACTGCAACAAAGTTTGTGCGTTTGCATGTGTGTGTGTGTGTGTGTGTGTGTGTGTGTTAGCCAGTGTGATTGAGGGCTGTGGAGCAGCTCAGAGATGTGGGTCCCTGTTCTGTAAAGGCTGAAGTAGCACCAGGCTAGGCTAATGCTGCTGTAGCGTTCCTCTGTAATAAGATCACCCAGAAACGGACATTTTCAAATGTTTTAGTGTCAGATAGAAAAGAAGCTCTTTGCCTTTATAAGTTCACATCTCTATTCAGCCATGGACATGAGCACATCGGGAGTAACTGATACGTACTCTCCTTCTACTGAAAGAAATATGTAGCTAACCACTAAATCAACTGTAGAAATCTTGACAGTGAGTATGAGAACGTAACAGGGTTGTTCAAGAAACTTGCGTACGGTTCAAAGATACGCATAGATTTTTAGGATAACAACAAATTGCTGACTGTTTAACTGAGGGAGAGAGAGGTGACAAAATGATAATGAGCGAGAGGTATTTTCCAGGCTGTATCTTTGGTGGTCTCACAGAGGGTCTCAGTAGATTGTGAACCCAGTGCAGAACACAAAAGGGAAACAGAGGAGAGAGGGGGATGAGGGAGGAAGGAGGTTACACCACCGGAGTCCCACAATTCATCATGCTCTGGCACCCTCTGGATGAGAGAGGAGGGGGAGTCTGGGATTGATGGCCAGTGAGACTTTGTGACCTCCCTTTCCCCTAGAGGGGATACTGACCTGTGTGTGTGAGAGAGAGAGTTAGACAGAGGATCTGAATATCTGTTTACATCCTATAGAGAGTTGTGCATATGTTTGATTTCGATAGATAGTGGTGGAATTAAAGTCTTTATAACAGGGAGTCTACTGTATCACTGTATATCTACTGTTTCTACTGTAATCTACTGTTTCTGCTGAACTCTGACAGTAAAATTACCCTATTCTAAACACTATTCTCTAGTGGCCATGAATGATGAGTTGTTTTTGTTTCTCCCTCTCTTTCCCTAGGAATACCTGCAAGGTGATAGCACCAAGGCACTGACAAAGTTAGGCTGGAAAGCAAAGATCACTTTTGAGGTGGGTGTTGCACTTTACTCTGTGTGTGTGCTTGTGTGCATGCGTGCGTGTGTGTGTGTGGGTTTGTGTGTGTGCGTGTCTGTGTGCACGTAACCCATGGTGGAACTGGAGATGCACAGCATGCTGGTCTTCTTCGATGACAGTCTTCCCAGCCAGCTTCTCCACTCTTCTTGTGTTGTCAGTAAACACAACATAAATTGGAAAGTGAAGCGGCTTCTTAAGTAGCTAAACTAATGTTTTATAACGTGTTATAATCATATACTGTACAAGCCTTACATGAACAATAATAAGTAGGTTAAGTGTGATTGAACAAGCCAAGTTGGACTAATCTCCCACTTACCAACCACAGTACATCAACATGACTGAAAAAAGAGACCGCAGTCCTCTGAACAGATTTGATGTACACAACACATTTTGTTTCTCCATTATTTCCATATTTTTTGTCTTGGGGATTTTTCGATTCGGACCAATAATTTTATTAGGTTATATCCTATTTTCCTGAATCTATACAAATTGTTTGATTGTCAGTGTTTGGAAATGAATATTTTGGCTGCTATGTTAGGGTTAGAGTTGACAATATCTGTGTCTAAACAAAACCTCTATTTGACTCTTTAGGAACTGGTGAAAGAGATGGTTGATGCTGACATCCATCTCATGAAGAATAACCCTAACGCATAAAACCACATCCTGTGGATCAACCCAAACCTAGGGAATTGTCTGAGCACTCCTGACCAGAGTGCACTGTGACTCAACAGTCGCACCATGCGGTGAAAATAATATAAAACTAGTCTGGATCATTTTTTTCATCACTTTGCTGTCCCAAACAAAGTTACTTTGTCTGTTTTTTTGCCTTTTGCTATGGTGAGGGAAGATTATTTGATGCCTTTTAAATAATACCATTCCTTATTTTGGATTTTAATCTTAATATATTTTTTTCTCACTGATCATGATTTTAGTAGTGTATATGGTGATAGGACTTTTAATTGTTTTTATTCGACACTGTCTCTGGGCAATATGGGATTGTATTGTTGTCTTGTGTTTGTGTGTTTTAATGCCTGGCATATAGGTCACAGGTTGCAGTTTGTCCTTTTAGAAAAAAATAAGTATAACTTTAATTATGTGTTATTGTAAGATGACCAACAAATTTGTTTTAAATGTTTTTCAGCATTTGTGAAATCTTTTGTATTCCCATCTGACGTATTTAATTCAGAATATAAGCATTTTGGTACAATAAAACTTGTTTTTTTGATACATTAGTTGGCCCTATATATGTGATTTGATTATTTTCTTGACTTTTCATACACAATCTTCTGCTCTTCTCCTCTTAATATACATTGTTTGTTATAAATGTATTGATAATTACATAGACACATAGCACCACATATAATATATGTAGCCTAAATAACATAATTTTAACTATTTATGAAGATAGGCTATTGTATGTTACCCAATTGGCACTGCATAATCTCCCAGCCATTATTCCACAAAGATGTGTCTAGACTGGAGGACACGTGTACAATGTGTACCTTATAAATAGGGGAGAGATGTTATACCTTTGGTTAAATCTTGTAAAAAGGTATTTTAGAGGTAAAACCTCAAGCTTGAGTCGAGTCAGAAGACTAGAGTAATGTTGTCTGAGAGGTTCCTCGTGCCAGCGCGCCCAGGTTGCTCAGAGGTCGCGTGAGCCTCAGCCCCTGTCATTTCCCTTCCCTCCTCGCGCTCAGCTCTCCTTGGTTTGCCCCGCGAGCACACTAACCCTGTTCATTCCTCAGGAAATACGCTTCCTCGAGCCTGGATCCCATTCCTGCAGAATGTGTCTCAATCGAGACATTCTGACTGTGTGCCCAATCCAAGCCCAGCGCGCACTGGAGGCTGCCTCTTCTCTGCGTAAAGACCTCTGTCGTTTTGTCTCCGACTTCTGCTGGAATATGAACCCCTAACCTCGAACCTCTTTGTTTTAGAGGCCAAGAGACGTCCCACCATACTTTTACTTTAATGGTTTGTAAAATAGTTTTGTTACAGAACAATAGCTTAGAAAGGAAGATAGGTTGTTACGGAGCCTATATCTTATGGAATCTCATGGAATCAACATCCAGACTTTAAAATATTATAGCCCCAGAAATGTATCAGTTGTGTATGCCTACATTAATCAAATGAAAACCGTCGTGGGATCTTTTTATGAAAAATCCGTTTAACATTTTAAATGGAAAATGGAAGGTTTCAAAGTAGGTTTGCGAAGAGGGAACAAACAGGGTGGGTTTGCTTGTCTGCCTCTCTTTTTTTAAGACAACACCTAGAACATTGCAGTTTGACCGTCGGAGACAGCGCTGCATCTGTGTGGACTTATAATTGGTAACAGATGGCGCTTTGAGGTTGGCCCTGGAACCCGGGTGCGAGCGAAAACACACCAGTTTCCACTGTGCCAGGTCTCTCCTCGCGCCCGCCGGCCAGCCGCACACAGGTGCACGGGCCCAGTCGCGCGCGGCCACTAACTGCAGCAGCCCTGTGCTGCTCTAGGCTCAGCTTTCAGAACGCACGGGAACATAATGCAGGCACCCAGTTCCAGGCGTAAGTTACTACAGAGAAGAAAGAGAAAGGAGAGGAGTGTGTGCCACCACATTTTTGGCTATGAAAAGCTAACAAAAAAAGGCCTTAATACGTTTTACAGTAAAATAGGAGAGCAAAATACACTGAAATAATCTAACAATCTCCTGAAATTGTCTTTATAGATGTTATTTTCGCTCACTGTTCTTTATCCTTACGCTTTTCCTAATTTGGGACATAGAGGGTTGGCTATAGCAAAGACCTACAGACTACTTTTGTTGTTTTTACCAGAATTCAAAAATAAAATGGATTATTTATATCATATGCATTTGGCTCTCTCAATAGGGCTATGGTCTGGAGTAACAAATAGGGAGATTCATGCATTCAAGAAACGGAAATTGCCACCGTCGTGTCCTTATTGTTACACCTCATTATAAAAACAGGCATAATAGCAAAAGGGTTCACATATTTGCCTTAATTTTATTATATAGCCTAATTAAACTATCATCTAGCCTACGAGGATGACATCGATTTATTATTACAAATTTGCAATGCTTTTAGGACTATTCGGTTTTATAAATATGATCAAAATGTTCACAATTTGATATCTGCAGGCCTACAATTTCTTGAGACAAATCATTTTCTTTTCAGTTTGGAATGTTCTTCAATGTCATTTTGTTTGTTCGTTTCATAATGTAGGCCATCGTTTAAAATCAACTATCAATTGTTCTTTATAAGCAACAGAGTCGATATGGTAGAGTGAATCTTTCAAATAAAAGATAGACCATCTCTATAGGCCTATACTTTTTGAACGGACTAAAATAAAAGTGAGAGCGTGAATAGAGAGACAGTTACAGCGGAAATGGCGCCCATATAAGTCATCTGAACCCTGTTAGTGCTTAGCATTTCTGACATTCTCCACTACCCGGATAAATAAACAAGTAAATGGGAGATTGGTTAGGAAGTGGAACTCTGCAATCGGATTTATCTCTAATAAAACATAGCAGATGCAGATTACCATCAGAAAGGGCCCCAAATGCTGATGCTGGTATGACCATTAATTAATCGAATATTTTGTTTGGCTTTATCCTAGTTCATTTAGTGTGCTATAGGCTGACTGGCACCAGCTGACGAGCGAATAGAGAACCATGAGAAAGTCTCGATTATAATGTGGCAAATCACATAATACAATGTGAGAACTCGCACAAATGATTACACCTTTTCATTCTCTTGTCACTTATAGCAATACTGTATTGAGTAGGTCTAGCCTAAGTTCATAGTTTACAAATTGATAATTAGTCCTACTGTTTCATGTTCTCCTTTTATTGCCAACATATTGAGTCATAATCCTTTAATTGGTGTTTGGCGTATCGGTTAATGATAGTTGATAGGCTAATGTTAGCAGAGAGTTATAGCCTTGCTCAATTACACTACTGTAATAGAACCTCTCGTGTCGTAGAACTAAACGTCCCCGCGAGGCAGTGGCAACCTTCACCATTACTTCTGACTTTTCCGAGGGCTTTGGAAAATGGCGCGCCTTCAAGCGTTTTGACCTACCCAGGTCCATGTTTCCCCCGGCTCTGGCCCCGGGGCCTGCCCCCACAGGGCCTGCCTGGGCGGGGAGACAGACACACTGACACTCCGGTGGTTAGATTTATCCCCACCAGGACCTTAAACAGTGCTGAGTAAAATATGTCTTAATGCATCAGACAGGCGTTAAACAGATGTGAAAAGCGGAGATTGAACGACAGTGAATTTATATATTATACATCATTCATGCGTTGACGTGTTATTGAGGGGCGTGTGGGTTTGTCTTGAAGGCGCCCGGAATTGTTGTGATTGTAGGCCTTAACAGCTTCATTTAAAGACGAGGGGAGGGTCTCAGTTTCGCGTTACACATCCTCTTGTTGTGTGTGTGTGTGTGTGTGTGTGTGTGTGTGTGTGTGTGTGTGTGTGTGTGTGTGTGTGTGTGTGTGTGTGTGTGTGTGTGTGTGTGTGTGTGTGTGTGTAATTGCTGTTGACTTACAAATTTATTTGATAAGCTCTTGCTCATACAGCCCCTCCTAGTCTGTGTTTCATGCCATTCTCACGTTTACTCTTGAAGTTTCAAATTCTGTTTTTAGCTCATTATGGAATGTGAAAAACCGAACGAATTGCCTAATAAAATAGAATACTTGAGAACATTGTATCTATGGTCATAATACTTTAATCAAGTAGCCTATGTGGGCCTATTTGACTATTGCCTGCAAAGTCAGCATGTTTGAGGGAATGTTACTAATGGTTTTAATTATTCATTGTCATAACTATAACGCATAACCAAGAGTTTGTAAGTGCAATTCCTTAATTTTGTTCTTATTTTGGTATTATTAAATCAAAAGGTGTGACGATTCCTGTCATCATTATTGCAGCAGGACACCTCGCCTTAACCGTGTTAATAAAATTGGTATTTAACAACTAACCATATTTAATTCACGTTTAATAACTTAATTGTCGGCTACATGCAATATTCAATATTGACAAGGTGTTAAGCTACAGAACGCCTTATTTGATCTGAAAAATGGACAAGCCTTATTTTTAGACGAGCACGCCCCTCACTTTAACTTTAAAGTTCAAATTAATAGAACACAGTTGACCTTTATTTAAAAGAGATGCCTGTCTCCACATAATTATCTATGTTTGTGTAGAGGCTACAGTAGGCTATAGTGTGTAAACTGTAATAGTGCAATTATGTGCGTGTGGAGGAGGGTGTCCAAGTAAACTAATCGATTAGTCATCTCTAACTTGTCAACAGTAATATCCATAATATATTCCGTAGTTTCTGTGAACAGCGCATGAGAGTATGTTAGGCCAGGAAAGGTATAGGCCTATAGGCAGCTCTAGAAAGCGACTGCGTGCTCATATAGTGGCAGCTCGTCGCTTTGCCCTCTCGTGAAGCATTGTTGACATCCTCCCCATTGACCTTCGCCTCGCGCTCTGCCTTTTCCGTCGGATGAAAAATGATTCTGCCGCTGATTGAATTTTATTCCTTCCTGACCTGGCCAGCTAGAGATAGCGCCATCAATCTCTGTGCGCCGACGTGACGTGTGTTTATTCCTTCGGAAAGAATCGGATGACTGCTATTAGCGCAATTATGGCTAGGCATCTATGAGTGAGGGGATCAACATTTGAAATATATGCTTATTGAATTATTGGTAGGCCACTATTTTATTTAAATCTAAACCTATTTGTATTGGTGTGATGCAGACAAGGCCAATGCATAGACCTATAGTGGTTACTTTTCTTTGTTGTCCAAATGAATACTGTAAATAGTATGCTAAAGCCTCTAGCCAATAAACTAGAAGGGTCTTGTTTTCATTACCTATACACCAATAGTTAATGCTCAATTTTAAAATGTAGATAAAAAATCTCCAGGTTAATAAGCAATGTTGGCTTTGTTTAGGCCTAGGCTTATCCGAAACGCAGAGTGACTGACTGGAACAACTTGACTTTGTGCTGCCTGTGCTGTCAAGCAGGCTTTACTCAAGGGAGCATTTGTGCTGCGGTGTAGTGTTCCCTGCTCACATTCTCAATCCAATACTTTCACGAGTGCAAGCGATCACAACAAAGACACATTTTCAATGCCTACCAGGGAGAAGTCAACCCCCTACCCCCTTCTGTGTCCCCTACCCCTCCTGCCTCCCCTACTTGCCCCACGGACACACCTGCACAAGATTTGGGCCTCAGCAAAGCACTGGTGTCAGAGAGTAAAAATATCTCCTCTCCCCCTGTTCCTGAACTCACGGAGCCCAGGGCTGCCGGCAGCAGGCAGCATCAGCAAGACTCAGCGCAGAGGTATGTCATATAACAACACCATATAATGCATAGGCTACATTCATTACTTTCATACGTCTGACTGGGCCCCAGGTTGCGTCCCAAATGTCACCATATGCTCCTATATAGTGCACTAACTTTGACCAGGTGCACTATACAGGGAATAGGGTGCCATTTGCGAAGGGCAGTCTCCAGTCCGTGTAATTGTCAGACCGAGGGCCGCATGCTTAGAGGCCCCGGAGGAAGGGACAGAGAATGTAGTTAACACAATAAGCAAGCAGATGTTTTCTGTAAACCCCTGTACACTCAATTAACAAGCTGCAATGACTACCAATTGTGACTATCGAGACCGACACACACGCGCCGCCGATACAAAACATTCCAAATCTTTGATGAAGTGGTTTGAATTTGGTTGTGAATTTGTTTTAACTGCAAATGTGTTTTATCTGCAATTTAAACAGTTAAGCTACAGTAATATCTTAGCAGCGATACTTGTTTACACATTTTAAATTATACAAATTAGTTAATAGGACATATTAATAATAATGACGATAATAATAATATAGGCCTGCAAAAGGAGAGTTTCAAAACAACAAATGTTCACAAATATTTGTCCTATCATGTTTCAATGTATTTTCTTGAAAGCGACTGATGTTTTTTTTGCATTGTCTAGATTGATTTTTAAATGGTATATTAAGTACACTTCATTTTAATTACTCTATGTGTCTGTGTTTGCTTGTTTTGTTTCATCTTTAATCAGTTGCTGCAGCAACCAAACATCTGGCAAAGAGAATATTTCAGACATGCGTGGTATGAACTAAGCGTCCGTAAACACACGTGGTCACTCCAAACAACACCCGGATACCTTGGCACCACCGAGCTAGTAAACAGCCACCTACCCCTCCATCAATAAGCCGTGAAACAAAGTTTGGCTCTCGGCTCGCTCTACATCAGGGACCTGTTAAACTATAGGCCTGGAGGTGAGGATATTGACAAAGGGTCTCGTCTCAGCGAAAACAAACCAAGCAATGCATCTAGACCTTACTTCTGTTGTCACCAAATGTACTCCATATCCTTCATCAATAATTATTTCATGATATCAATTAGTGTGATTTCTTATTTACACAAATACTAAATCTCGTTGTGTAAATCTCTACTCTCTTCCTCTCCTCAGGTCCCCCCTCTGTTTCAGATTGCGTGCTGTAGCTCAGTGGAACATTTCATTTGTGCTGACTATACAAACATGGGCCAAGGCAGAGGAGTAGGCTCAGTAGCCTACATTTTATTTTAGCTTTGTTATAAGAAAGTAAAATGCCCAAATATTGCACAACCTGTTTTGAAGATCGGCCTGTCCTAAAGTTAGAAACAAAACTTGCTAATCATTATTTTAATTTTGAGGTTTTTGGACCCAACATTCATACTTTCCTCGATGGCACATCCCACATAGCCTAAGGAGAGATACTGTATGTTGAAACATGTGTACGTTACCATGACAATAGCCTATCCGTTACAAGAATAACTAACAATTACACGGACATATATCATACACACTGAGTATATTGCATAATACACTACCAGCCCAGCAGCAAGCCTGTATATAGCATCCTATCAGATTACCACACACTCAATACAGCAGAACATCGCATTAGTGGCTGCAGTCTTGTGTGTGTTGTATTGCTTTACGATGTAATATTAAATACACCTATAAGTACCTAGACATAACTCCAGAACTCATAAGATTGTCACATCGTTTAAACTGTATATGTTTTACATTTATTTCAATACAGTCCTGCAACGTGTGCTGCCAGGCAAAACTGTGTGCATATATGCCCCGGTTATTGTAGCAGGGTCATAAGGCCCCAGAACAGAATATCAAGACAAGAAACAGAACCCCTTTGTTACTCTAAATAGCCACCGTAAATCTTGTCAACACGTGTGGTGTGTGGGGTGTGTTGTGCAATAGTTTGTGTTTTAGATATTACATTATAAATACAGAAGAGTGAGGTTTACGCAAACCGCCGCCGTTTAAAATCACAAATGATTTGAAGCATTAGGCCTAAATACTAATTGTGTCTAAGCACCACCATTGAAGACACTATGCAATCTTATTTTGCAATAATAGCCCAAACTTTTATTTTGCATTGTGTCCCCTATTCTAAAGCATGTCGGACCCTATAGGCCTCTACGGAGAGCTAATAAACCAGACAAATTTAAATCAAATAGAATGTCAATTTATTAGACAAACAATGCAAGGCCTTCAGAATAATTTCAACAAATATGGAACAAAAATATATAGAATACGTCGGTATACAACTCCCCCTCCTATTTCATAAAATAACAATATGTAGCACAATTTAAGGCACCTCAATTTGGAAACACTTTTTTGGTGGTTGGTCCACAACATCCAACTATACTCCCTTACTTTCTATAATAAATTACTATATGCAATTTACAGTGAATAACAAGTTAATAACATGTTGGATGTTAAAGCAACACTCTTTAAAAACAAAGTTCCCAAAGTGAGAGAGATAAAAACTTACGTGTTATTCGATGTTGTAACACGCGCCTCTGTCTGTCATACACACCAGAACAAATCTCACCGCTCTCATTCTGTTTAGTCCATTTGGGGATGAATAAAGGACCGGAATGAGGGAGGTTAAAGTACAAAAAGAAGGAAATATATATATTAAAGTTATTCGTTTAAAAAAAAAACATTTTTGTTTTTGTTATTTTCAGAACTTGCCGCAGTCATAAACGAAAGCTCCGGAGGTACGGTAGATGGATTGACCGGAGGGGAAGGCCATCTGACAGCTATTACTTCCGTTAACCGGAGAGCTATTCAAACCGATCCGTTGAGACTCGAACATCTCTCGCATCGAGTGGAAGTTCTGTTGCTGTGCCGGGTAGCTTGTGCCCAAGTGTCCCAGGTCTCCGTACCAGGACGCAAGTCGGCCCTGGTTCGCGTGGTGACCACTGTCCTGTCCCGCGCTCAGGTTGCCATGCCCGAGCGGGGATGTGGCCGTAGTGGTGATGGAGTAATCGGGCAGAGTCTCGTCCACGGTGGTGGAGGGCGCAAGGTGGCCTCCTCGGTCCCCGGCGTACAAGCTCATGGCTTGCATGTTGCAATGGTACGTCGCGTTAGAGTTTGTAGATATTGAGTTCTGGTTGCAGTTTGGTGAGTTGTAAGCAGACGTCTGGTTGGGGGAATAGTTAAGAGATAGAGAGGGGGTTATACCTGTCCTAGAAGATGCGATAAGAGGGGACGTGAGCTCCGTGGTGCCCTGAGGCGACCCCCGGACTGAGGTCATGATGTTGTCCACACTGAAGCCTTGCGCCGCGGCCTGTGCGTGGTGGTGATGCTCGGGGCCCTCTATGGAGAGGGACCGGGCAGAGGGCACACTGTGAGGGCTACCGGTGGACATACTGCTGCTGCTGCCAGGACTCTCTATCTTGGGCACAGGCAGGCTGGGGGACTCGGCCTGTGGTGGAGTAGAGGTCCCGTTCTCAGTCTTTATGTCCTGGATGCGCACGGGCTGCTCGTTCTCCATATCCGGTGCTCCTCTCCCTGACAGGTCCCTGCCTTGCCTGTCATCCTTGTCCTTTTGGACATTACTCTTCTTGAACCGTCTGCGACGCCTCAGGAAGCTGCCGTTCTCGAACATGTTATAGGAGTCCGGGTCCAGAGTCCAGTAGCTGCCTTTGCCGGGCTTCTTATCGTCCCGTGCCACTTTGACAAAGCACTCGTTGAGGGACAGGTTGTGGCGGATGCTGTTCTGCCAGCCCTGCTTGTTGTCTCGGTAGAACGGGAACCTCTCCATGATAAACTGATAAATCCCGTTTAGGGTCACCTTCTTATCGGGTGAGTTCTGTATCGCCATGGTGATAAGGGCGATGTAGCTGTACGGAGGTTTGACCAGGTCCTTGGGCTGGTGTTGAGGGGTGTACGGTCCGTACGCACGCGCCATGCTGGCCTGGTACTGGTCTTGGGCTGCGTGAGAGTACATACTCATGGGAGCAGGCATCCCGGTGTACCCTCCACCGGCCGCTGCCCGGTAGTAGCTCTGGTCACTGCTAATGTAAGGCACGACGCCTAGAGAGTTGGGGCTGGAGACGGAGTAGCGCGCCTGCATTATCTCCTCCTTGCCTTCGTCCCGTAAAGTTTAAATAATAAAGAACTCTCCCAAAAGCTTCAGCAGCACGGAGATGGGTAGCTCCAGTTTCCTCCTCAGCCTCCTCTCCTTTATTTTCTGTGTGTTACAAAGGGAGTTTGGGGAAGTATGTTTAGCCTAAGCCACGGCTCGCCAGGATGACTGGAGTGAAGGCTGCGCACAGTCTACTGTGTCGAACATTGGGAAAACTACGGCTCAAGCATCCGTCACTACAGAGACACTTTTTTTTTACTCTGTTCACGTTTTGGCCTGTGGCTGCTCCTCCCCGAATGCGTTCCAACATCTAATAGGATGGGAGCTCAACCCGAGCGTGCACGAAAGAAAGCAAAGTTACAGCAGTCAAAAAGCCTTCCAAGTGGTGTTGGCCACACACGCACACACACACACACACACACACACACACACACACACACACACACACACACACACACACACACACACACACACACACACACACACACACACACACACACACACACACACACACACAAAAAAAACACACACGCACACGTAAACACGCACACGCACGCACACGCACACGCAGAAAAACAAGCACACACACACACACACACACACAAATACACAGAAATTAAATAAGGAGAGTTATGAGGAACTCCCTGCTCCCATAAAATGATTTGAAGGGCTGTACGACTAATATTGCTCAATGCCAATGGTTTCGGCTATATTAAACCATTAAAATATTAACATCTATTCCTTAATATTAGCAGTTTATCAAAAACTTTCAGATACCCTATCATATGTGTTAAAATGTGTAACCTATTGTGAAACATTAAATCGTGTAAGGACTATAACGTAAAATGTGAAGAAGTCTGCAATCGCATCACCTCATTTGAAATGAAAGACTTCTTTATAAATCAAATTAAACTAAAAGTCTATTTATGTGCATTATTATAATTAGCCTAAATTGAATATTAAACCGGATAAATGTTTATTTTAATTCGTTTTTCTCTGTATCATTATGGATGAACTAGCCTACACACAAAACTGAGAGGTAGGCTACACGATTGTTACTTTAATTTCTCAATCTCATCCGTTAAAAATGGGTTTATAAAACATTATACAATCAACAACAACAATGCAAAATAATCTACACATTAATTTAATTTATTCAAAGCACAAAATCAAATGTTGACTAAAAGAATGGGCCCTGCATGTGGTTCGTGCCCGTAATCTTTTCTGATGGGCATGGCGGAACAGATGGAGAGGTGTCAGAGATTCCACATTATGTAAATCACCAGCTATAATCTGGAGGAGAGATTATTATTTTATTACCTTGTTACTGTCATTGCGGGAAACAGGCTTTTTTGTAATAACAGGCCTTCATGATCAAAATTTAATGTAGGCCTATATTATTTCTAGCCAAATTTGGTCTCACTATCGGCCTACCACATATGAGCCTACAAGAATCAAAAGGCACACTAGTTTTTATCCGCACAAACATGCGTTGAAATCAGTGTTCTCCTCTGCCGTTTGGTTCCGCTACGCTAGGGTTCATCAACATAAACTGCAGTTTAAACTTTAAATAAACACCCAGCGCGAGATAAAAGCTTATGCTTCCCTCCCGGCCCGGGCAGCTCGAGAGGGCGGAATGCGCAAGCTAATTAAAGGTTAAATTAAGATCATTTGGCCGAGGAAGAAGAAACGGCCAAGGTGAGAAAGGTTGACTTGGTGTGAGAGGGAATGTGATTTTAGTGGGGCCAAACGGAGCGCACGGAGACCTTGCATGTGTCAGTCTCAGTCCAAAGGTGCTAACAATGCTATCAAAATTCCTCCAGCTTTTGCTCGTAAGGCATCACGCACTTTCTCAGGCAGAATGTTTAACTAATGTTAAAAACGAGGCAGATTCCATCCCTGTATTAGACATTAGGCTAGGAGATTTAACATATTTTGTAAACTTGGTTTTGGCCTATGTGAATTTTGGTATAACATATATGACCGAATTCTTTCTTTTTTCGAATTTAGGCCTAGGCTATTTCTTATCCAACACTCATCATAGGCTATGGTGTTTGAGGATATAATTGCAATTGTGAATGTATTTTTAGACCGTTGCAGTTATTTTATTAGTATGCCTATTAGTATTATTAGTAGGTAGGCTATCAGTAGCCAAATAGTAACAAATACTATCTTCTATCGACTATCTAAATAACTGTCACAGCAGTGTTATTGTGTGGGAACTGAGGGGCGGGAAGTAGAGGCGAGATACCCGGGACAGTAAACACTGGCATGTAATAAAAACAATTAAAACTAAGAATTCACAAAATGGGACAAACACCAAATTGAGACTCTGCATGCAGAAATCTGCAAAAATATCCTCAGTGTACAACATAAAACACCAAATAATACATGCAAAGCATAATTAGGCCAATACCAAAGCGATTCCCAAACCTTCCATAACAAAGCCATCACCTACAGAAAGATGAACCTGGAGAGTCCCCCAAGCAAGCTAGCTATTCATGGGGCTCTGCTCACAAACAGACCTCACAGAACCCCAGGACAGCAACACAATTAGACTCAACCATATCACGAGAAAACAAAAAGATAATTACTTCACCCATTGGAAATAATTAACAAAAAAACAGAGCAAACTAGAATGCTATTTGGCCCTAAACAGAGAGTACACAGTAGCAGAATACCTGACCACTGTGACTGACCCAAAATGAAGGAAAGTTTTGACAATGTGCAGACTCAGTGAGCATAGCCTTGCTATTGAGAAAGGCCACCATAGGCTGACATGGCTCTCAAGAGAAGACAGGCTATGTGCATACTGCCCACAAACTGAGCTGCCCTTCCTAACCTCCTGCCAAATGTATGACCGTATTGGAGAGACATATTTCCCTCAGATTACACAGATCCACAAAGAATTCGAATACAAACCCAATTTTGATAAACTCCCATATCTATTGGATTAAATATTACAGTGTGCCATCACAGCAGCAAGATGTGTGATCTGTTGCCACAAGAAAAGGTCAACCAGTGAAGAACAAACACCATTGTAAATAAAACCCATATTTATGTTTATTTATTTTCCCTTTCTTTCTCTAACTATTTGCACATAATATGACATTTGTAATGTCTTTAATCTTTTGGAACTTTTGTGAGTGTAATGTTTACTGTTCATTTGATTTTTTTCACTTTTGTTTATTATCTAGTTCACTTGCTTTGGCAATGTTAACATATGTTTTCCATGCCAATAAAGCCCTTAAATTGAATTTGAATTGAATTGAATTGAGAGACAAGAAAAGGACAACCAGTAAAGAACAAACACCATTGTAAATACAACCTATATTTATGTTTATTTATTTTCCCTTTTGTACTTTAACTATTTGCACATCATTAAAACACTGTATACAGACATGATATGACATTTGTAATGCCTTTATTATCTTGGATCTTCTGCGAGTGTATGTTTGCTGTTCTATTGTTTATTTAACTTTTGTTTATTATCTATTTCACTTGCTTTGGCAAATGTAAACACATGTTTCCCATGCCAATAAATCCCTCAAATTGAAATTAAATTGAAATTTAGAGAGAGAGAGAGATATTAGGTCAATTATGATAAATGTTATACAATACATTACTTGATGAATTGTATAAACTTATAAACCGTTTTTTAAATAGTAAATTGCTAAATTATGAATTCATATTTGGTTGGATTTAAAAATATTTAAAAAAAATAGATAGTCCCCGGTAGTCCTACAGTCCCGATTCCTACAAAACATTGGTACAATTTAGAAAAACAATGACATTGTGTCCATTTGTTTTTATTGACATGGCCTATATTTGAATTTATTTTGCACATAAAATATATATGGCGCTGTTATTATTTGATTCAATAAAGATAACATGTATATGCTATATATTTTTTTCTGTGTAGAATCGAATTTACTTTTTTTTTTTTGGTGAAAATTCACGTACAATTTTTTACGATATTATCAATAATATAGGCTATGTTGAAAAACATTCCTTTTACAATTTAGAAGATTGGTGTAATGGTGTAAATTGAAATATTTCGATGGCATTGACAGACTTTTGGAGCTAAAAATCGAAGGAATTTGCCACTGACTACTGCTCGTGTCTCGGGATAATTGTAGTGATGAATCACATTTTACTAGTCTGTTCCCTTCCTACATTTTAGAACTAAAATGGTGGAAGGGTTCCCTGAACTAAATCATAAAAGTTCGAATAAATAGACGTGGTATGATAGTCTAGATTTTATTTTCATTCTTTTCCCGTTATTTTACCGGGTAAATTGACTGAGAACACCTTCTTGGGGCGGCAGAGTAGCCTAGTGGTTAGAGCATTGGACTAGTAACCGGAAGGTTGCGAGTTCAAACCCCCGAGCTGACAAGGTACAAATCTGTCGTTCTGCCCCTGAACAGGCAGTTAACCCACTCTTCCCAGGCCGTCGTTGAAAATAAGAATGCTTTCTTAACTGACTTGCCTGGTTAAATAAAGGTAAAATAAATAAAAATAAAATAAAAGCAACGACCTGGGGAATAGTTACAGGGGAGAGGAGGGGGATGAATGAGACAATTGTAAACTGGGGATTATTAGGTGACCATGATGGTTTAAGGGCCAGATTGGGAATTAGCCAAAGAGGGTGAACAGTGAGACAGAGAAATATGTCAAATATAGCAAATACACCTTGTCGGCATTATTTCATAAGTACTGAGGGAGTCGTGAAGACCAGCATTACGACGACAATGGCCACTAGCCACTGGCCAAGCCACCTGCTATGAGGGCCAGCATTACGACGACAAGGAAACTGTTCAACACTAGCCACTGGCCAAGCCACCTGCTATGCAGACCAGCGGTTCGTTGGCACCTACCGCCCCCTAGCGACCATAAATGCCATGGGCCTGCATGTCCTTAATGGAGTAACATCGTCCCTAGGCTAATTGCGCATAGGCAGAAGTGTCTGATGAACGGATTGAGCTATGTTGCACTCCAATTAGGTTACTACTCAAACCTCCACAAAGTGATCCAATGAAACATTATAGAAAAGCCAGAAAATAAGTGATGGTGATTTTTGGAAGCTCATTCTTATCTGAAAATGTTTGGTCCATGGGACTTCAGTTCACCCTCCCTCCTCAATGAAAAGATGGAAGCAAGTTCCAAAAATCCCCAAAGGTAGGAAAAGTAGGACTCCCAAACTCAGTCCTCGGGACCCCAAGGTATCTACGTTTAGATTGTTGCTCTAACTCTACACAGTTGATTCAAATAATCAACTAATCACCAAGCTTTGATCATTTGATTAAGCTGTGTCGTGTTAGGGCAAAACCCAAAACGTGCACCCCTTGGTGTCCCGAGGACCGAGTTTGGGGAACGCTGGACTACAGTGTCAAGGAGCGTCACATCAGGGGCAATCTAAGTCTGTTTCTATGGTGCCAGCTCTCTCTGAAATCACAACATTGCCTATAATAACAGAGAATGTATTAAAGATAATATTCTCGTATTCCTTTTTATTGGGGGAATGTTTGTTTGATTTGTTTTCTCAACTCACACAACTCTCAATGTAATGGCCATGATGCATGGGGTCAGTCAAGAGAAGTAGGCTGGATGCACAAGGTGGGTGGCCAGGAGCAATATACAACCACAGGAAGCTCTCAAACTAGTCAAGAGGGCTGCAAACTAGTTCTAAACTAACATTATACATGGGTGGCTCCTCCTTTGTTAAGGACAAAAGGTACATAATAGTGACAGAAAAATAGTATGGGTGTTGATGAAGGTCAAGGTGGTGATAGCTGCTTAGCCTTTAATGTTACAACATACTCTACTACTCTAAATTCGCCTTGGTCATGAACTACATGAACCCCCCCATCCCCCATCCAGTGGTGTACTGCAGTTTTGCGGGGCCGCAAGGTTGGCAAATAGCTGACATCCTTCAATTTTGTCATGTTGCAAAGAGAGAAAAAAATGCTTCTTCATAGCTAATCTTATATTATTCTACATATTTTGCAAGGAGGCTGAGAGAAAATGTTTCTGTTTTAATGCTAATTTCTTGCAATTCTACACATTGCCATGGGGCAGAGAGGAAAATTGGCAGTTTTATAGCTAATCTCATGCTATTCTAAACAGTTTTGGCTTATGATGTTTCATATCCTATTTGGGAAGTGGTTATGTCATAAATCCTTGAAGTTCCAGAATGGAGTGAAAATGGCAGCCATATTGGTCGAAAATCGAAACAAGTCTTATTGGAATAAATAGCAGTAGAAGCATAATCCTGTTCTACTTACGCAGGAACATAAAACAAAGGCATAAATGTGATATCAGAAATTGTGTAATATAATTGTCAACCTAAAATATTGCCATATACAGTGCCTTCAGAAAGTATTCACACCCCATGACTTTTTCCACATTTTGTGTTGTTACAACCTGAAATTAAAATGGATAAATTCGGGGGGGGGGGGGGTTCTCACTTGCCTACACATAATACCCCATAATGTCAAAATAGAATTCTGTTTTTCAAAATGTTTACAAATTAATAAAAAATGAAAGAATGAAATCTCTTGAGTCAATAAGTATTCAACTCCTTTGATATGGCAAGACTACCTCATCTCTGTACCCCACAGATACAATATTCTTTAATTAAGGTCCCTCTGAATTTCAGTGAATTTCAAACAGTTTCAACCACAAAGACCAGAAAGGTTTTCCAATGCCTCGCAGAGAAGGACACCTATTGGTAGATGGAGAGAAAAAAGTAATTTTGAGCATGGTAAAGTTATTAATTACACTTTGGATGGTGTATCAACACACCCAGTCACTACAAAGATACAGGTGGAGAGGAAGGAAACCGCTCAGGGATTTCACCATGAGGCCAATGGTGACTTTAAAACAGTATAATGGCTGTGATGGGAGAAAACTGAGGATGGATCAACAAAATTGTAGTTGCTCCACAATACAAACCTAATTGACAGACTGAAAAGAAGAAAGCCTGTACAGAATACAAATATTAAAAACATGCATCCTGTTTTCAACAGGGCACTAAAGTAATACTGCAAAAAAAAGTGGCAAAGCAATTCACTTTTGTCCTGAATACAGTGTTCTGTTTGTGGCAAATCCAATACAACACATTACTGAGTTCCACTCCCCATATTTTCAAGCATAGTGGTGGCTGCATCATGTTATGGGTATGTTTGTAGTCGTTAAGGACTGGGGAGTTTTTCAGGATAAAAAATAAACGAAATGGAGCTAAGCACAGGCAAAATCCTAGAGGAAAACATGGTTCAGTCTGCTGTCCACCAGACACTGGGTTGACTTAGGCATGTGAATACCTATGCAAATGAGATATTTATGCATTTCATTTTCAATAAATTAGCAAAAATGTTTTTTTTTTTAAATGTTTGAACTTCTTCATTGTAGGGCATTGTGTGTACATTGGTCAGAAAAAAATGTCATCCATTTTTCAATTCAGGCTGTAACACAACAAAATGTGGAATAAGTCAAAGGGTATGAATACTTTCTGAAAACACTGTAATCATAAATACAGTTTATACAGGTTTTATGAAACTGTTGTGTACATAGCCTCTAAAATATATGTAAACAGACCATAAAAGTCAACATTTTTAGTTGTTTCCTTGGAAAGCTGAGACTGCTTTTATACATATGATACAATATCAGTACTTGTTGCAGTTACAACATATCTCAGTCCTATCATCAACTGATCTGATCCAGTGTTTGGCTGTGAATTGACTGCATTCTTTGAATGGAATGTTGACATATTGGCAGTTAATCTGTAAAATGTATGGAATCATCCTCTCTTTAGCTGACATACAGTGGAGATAAATTCTTGAAATTCATTATGTTCCACAATATTTTATCACAGCACTGGCAAACCATGGTTGACCAACTCCCTGAGAAAAATCCCCCCCCCCCATCATGTCAAGAGAGACCCAGCTAAGTATCTCACTGAGGACTTGAGTCCACTGCAACTTGTGAGTCGTCACTGCCACCATGTGTTTTAATGCCTATGTTGCATTCTATTAAAACTTCCCAGGTGATCCTGTACAACCTCTCTCAGCACTTTGGCACCCTCTAATGTTAGAGAGAGAGTGACACGCACGCACACATACCTAAAAATGCCCCACTCTGACACCACCACTGTCGTCTCCTCTACCTGCCATGCTGTATATCACTCCTCCCTCTCTCTCCCTCATTCCTCCCTCCCTTCCCTCACTCCTCCCTCCCTCCCCTCACTCTGTCTTCCCTCCTCCCTCCCCCCTCCCCCTCACAACTTCCTCCCTTCCCTTCACTCCCCTCCCCCCTCACTCACCACATTAGTCACAGGCCACTTGACAACATGGCCCCCATCCTCACCACACACACAAAAGTATTTGGTTGATTATCCTGCTCCATTCGATGAGAGAGCGAGAGCGAGACAGAGAGAGCGAGACACCATGTGTTTTTGGCTTTTGGAATGACACAAACTGACAAAGCATTACAGTGCCATCTACAGTTATTGCCATTTTGATGCACGTGCATGGCAGTTAAAAACATATAGCAACCAGGCAGTCTTCCTGTATAAAAACTTGGCATTAGACCTTTTAAGTAGATATAGCCCAAAAAACATCCTCATCCTTCCATTGAGAAATTCACATACATTTTTCCTCACAATATGTTATCATTGTATCAATTTGATCACTTTTATCAATTCAAACAAACTCCAGTTCGTCGGCATGGATTGTGAATTTCATTGTGGGCAATTCCACTTCACTCAGTCATCGACTATGTTTATATTAAAGAAGTTAATTAAGCACAGCAGGATTCCAAAATATTCAGAACACCCATATCCGCAAACCGATACACAAACCCAAAGAGCCTATTGAAATAGATGTTCAAATAAATAACTGCCAATCACCCGTGTGTGAAGAATTCATCCAGTGCAGTCTGCCGGCTGGTATTGGTTTGGAGCTAAACGAGGGAGAGAGAGGGATTATCCGGCAGGGAAAGCATGCAGCCCTCTAGGCCAGTTGTAGGATACACAATCTGCAATCCATCGGAGGAGTGCTAGTTATTTTCCGGTCATGGTTAGAAAGGTTACATCTTTTGTCAAATTGACACCAAAAGGGATTTTTTTTTAGCATTTTAGTTAACACTAACCCTTTTCCTAACCTTAACCAAATTCTCCTAACCTGCTAAGTTAATTATCCTAACATGCTGCGTAAGCTCAGTGCATTATTCATCTCATATGTATATACTGTATTCAATACTATTCTACTGTATCTTAGTCTATGCCGCTCTGACATTGCTCGTCCATATATTTATATATTCTTAATCCCATTCCTTTACTTAGATTTATGTGTATAGGGTACATGTTGTGTGAAATTGGTAGATATTACTTGTTAGATATTGCTGCACTGTCGGAACTAGAAGCACAAACATTTCACTACACCCGCTATAACATTTCCCAACCTGCTACAAAAAGTCACATCTGACAATAGCTGTATGCTTTCTAGTCAAAACCTTATTTTCCTCATGGAATGGCCAGACCAGTCTGTTGGAGGGAGCATCATGTTTTGGGGCTGCTTTGCTGCCTCAGGGCCTGGACGCCTTGCAATCATTGATTCGTCATTTCCAGTCACAACTTGCAGACTTGTTTACGTGTTGCTGTGCGTTTTGTTGCCAACCTTACTTTGCTACCTGACAATTTTCCGTTTTTTTCCTTTTATATTTTTAGTTTTTCCCTCACTCAACTTTTTTTCATTCAACTTTTTCACTCCGGACGCTTTATCTGGACATGGTTCGTCAGGACCTCCACCAGCCGAAGCTAAGGAGTAACATTTACATGATGCCTTCTAATTGCAGTCGCTGTATTCATTATATACAGGAGAACGATCGCCTTACGGCGAGGATAGCTGTGCTGCAAGCCCAGCTTCAGACGCAATCGTTAGGCAAGGGCAATTTAAGTGTAGGAAAGGATGAAACAGCGTCTGTGCCACTAGTAAGTACAGACAGTAATGTCAGTATAAATCCCTTCGCACATTCCCCGCAGCCAGACAACTTTCTCATGGCTTATGGAGGGAAATGCTGTAGGAATGCTCAACCGGTGTAGCTCATTCAGCCGACAGAAACTTTCAACCGGTTTCCCCCATTAAGCTGGGGGAAACCGGTTAGGAGTCTGAGGCCGAGTAGGAGTCTGAGGCCGAGCCTTCTCTTGTCTCTACTCCTCCCATTACGGGGTCTGAGACGCAGAAGCTTCCCACCATTAGCTCTGACAGGTTGAAAACCCTAGTCATTGGCGACTCCATTACCTGCAGTAAAAAGAATCACCCAGCGATCAAACACTGGGGACAGGGCTACCGACGTTAAGGCTAATCTGAAGATGGAGCTGACTAAAGCTATAACTGGCGAGTGTAGAGAGTATAGAGATATTGTTATTCACGTCGGCACCAATGATGTTAGGATGAAACAGTCAGAGGTCACCAAGCGCAACATAGCTTCAGCGTGTAAATCAGCTAGAAAGATGTCGGCATCGAGTAATTGTCTCTGGCCCCCTCCCAGTTAGGGGGAGTGATGAGCTCTACAGCATAGTCTCACAACTCAATCGCTGGTTGAAAACTGTTTTCTGCCCCTCCCAAAAGATAGAATTTGTAGATAATTGGCCCTCGTTCTGGGACTCACCCACAAACAGGACCAGGCCTGGCCTGCTGAGGAGTGACGGACTCCATCCTAGCTGGAGTGGTGCTCTCATCTTATCTACCAACAGAGACAGGGCTCTAACTCCTTTAGCTCCACAATTAAATAGGGTGCAGGCCAGGCAGCAGGCTGTAAGCCAGCCTGCCAGCTTAGTAGAGTCTGTGTGTACCAAACTCACTAAAATAAAGCCTCTATTGAAAAAGCCAAACCTTGACCCAGAAAATATAAAAAACTATCGGCCTATATCGAATCTTCCATTCCTCTGAAATTTTTAGAAAAGGCTGTTGCGCAGCAACTCACTGCCTTCCTGAAGACAAACAATGTATACGAAATACTTCAGTCTGGTTTTAGACCCCATCATAGCACGGAGACTGTACTTGTGAAGGTGGTAAATGACCTTTTAATGGCGTCAGACCGAGGCTCTGCATCTGTCCTCGTGCTCCTAGACCTTAGTGCTGCTTATGATACCATCGATCACCACATTCTTTTGGAGAGATTGGAAACCCAAATTGATCTACACGGACAAGTTCTGGCCTGGTTTACATCTTATCTGCTGGAAAGATATCAGTTTGTTTCTGTGAATGGTTTGTCCACTGACAAATCAACTGTAAATTTTGGTGTTCCTCAAGGTTCCGTTTTAGGACCACTAATTGTGTTCACTATATATTTTACCTTTTGGGGATGTCATTAGAAAATATAATGTTAACTTTCACTGCTATGCGGATGACACACAGCTGTACATTTCAATGAAACATGGTGAAGCCCCAAAATTGCCCTCGCTAGAAGCCTGTGTTTCTGACATAAGGAAGTGGATGGCTGCAAACTTTCTACTTTTAAACTCGGACAAAACAGAGATTCTTGTTTTAGGTCCCAAGAAACAAAGAGATCTTCTGTTGAATCTGACAATTAATCTTGATGGTTGTACAGTCGTCTCAAATAAAACTGTGAAGGACCTCGGAGTTACTCTGGACCCTAATCTCTCTTTTGATGAACATATCAAGACTGTGTCAAGGACAGCTTTTTTCCATCTACGTAACATTGCAAAAATCAGAAACTTTCTGTCCAAAAATGATGCAGAAAATGTAATCCATGCTGTTTTTACTTTTAGGTTAGACTACTGCAATGCTTTACTTTCCGACTACCCCGATAAAGCACTAATTAAACTTCAGTTAGTGCTAAATACAGCTGCTAGAATCCTGGCTAGAACTAAATGCCGGAAAAAATGGATCATATTACTCCAGTGCTAGCCTCCCTACACTGGCTTCCTGTTAAGGCAAGGGCTGATTTCCAGGTTTTACTGCTAACCTACAAAGCATTACATGGGCTTGCTCCTACCTATCTTTCTGATTTGGTCCTGCCGTACATACCTACACATACACTGTGGTCACAAGACGCAGGCCTCCTAATTGTCCCTAGAATTTCTAAGCAAATAGCTGGAGGCAGGGCTTTCTCCCATAGAGCTCCATTTTTATGGAATGGTCTGCCTACCCATGTGAGAGACGCAGACTCAGTCCCAACCTTTAAGTCTTTACTGAAGACTCCTCTCTTTAGTGGGTCATATGATTGAGTGTAGTCTGGCCCAGGAGTGTGAAGGTGAACGTAAAGGCTCTGGAGCAACGAACCGCCCTTGCTGTCTCTGCCTGGCCAGTTCCCCTCTTTCCACTGGGATTCTCTGCCTCTAACCCTATTACAGGGGCTGAGTCACTGGCTTACTGGTGCTCTTTCATGCTGTCCCTAGGAGGGGTGCGTCACTTGAGTGGGTTGAGTCACTGACGTGATCTTCCTGTCTGGGTTGGCGCCCCCCCTTGGGTTGTGCCGTGGCGGAGATCTTTGTGGGCTATACTCGGCCTTGTTTCAGGATGATAAGTTGGTGGTTGAAGATATCCCTCTAGTGGGGTGGGGGCTGTACTTTGGCAAAGTGGGTGGGGTTATATCCTTCCTGTTTGGCCCTGTCCGGGGATATAATTTGATGGGGCCACAGTGTCTCCTGACCCCTCCTGTCTCCGCCTCCAGTATTTATGCAGCAGTAGTTTATGTGTCGGGGGGCTAGGGTCAGTTTGTTATATCTTGAGTACTCTTCCTGTCTTATCCGGTGTCCTGTGTGAATTTAAATATGCTCTCTCTAATTCTCTATTTCTCTCTTTCTTTCTCTCTCTCGAGGACCTGAGCCATAGGACCATGCCTCAGGACTACCTGGCATGATGACTCCTTGCTGTCCCCAGTCCACCTGGCTGTGCTGATGCTCCAGTGTCAACTGTTCTGCCTGCGGCTATGAAACCTGTTCACCGGATGTGCTACCAGACCTGCTGTTTTCAACTCTTTAGAGACAGCAGGAGCGGTAGAGATACTCTTAATGATCGGCTATGAAAAGCCAACTCACATTTACTTCTGAGGTGCTGACTTGCTGCCCCCTCGACATCTACTGTGATTATTATTATTTGACCATGCTGGTCATTTATGAACATTTGAACATCTTGGCCATGTTCTGTTATAATCTCCACCCGGCACAGCCAGAAGAAGACTGGCCACCCCTCATAGCCTGGTTCCTCTCTTGGTTTCTCCTTGGTTTTGGCCTTTCTTGGGAGTTTTTCCTAGCCACCGTGCTTCTACATCTGCATTGCTTGCTGTTTGGAGATTTAGGCTGGGTTTCTGTACAGCACTTTGAGATATCAGCTGATGTAAGAAGGGCTATATAAATAAATTTGATTTGATTGAGGGAACAATGAATTTAAAAGTGTATCAAACATTTTACAGGAGAATGTCCAGGCAGCAGTCCATGATCTCAAGCTTAAGAGAGGTTGGGTGATGCAACAAGAAAATGACCCAAAGCATACAAGTAAATGAACTAAAGAATGGCTGAAAATGAAGAAGATTCCTGTTTTGACATGGCAGAGTCCTGACCTTAACCCAATTGAGATGCTGTGGCATGATCTGAAGAGGGCTGTGCAATCAAGACACCCCAGAAATACTGATGAACTGAAACAGATTTGTAGGTAGGAATGTTCCTCCTCAACGTTGTGCAAGTCTTATAAGCAGCTACAGGAAATGTTTGGTGGAGGTTGTTGCTGCTAAAGGAGGATCTACAAATTACTACATTCAAGGGTTCACTTACTTTTTCCAGCCTGCACTGTGAATGATTTCTCAATGTCTTCAATAAAAATTTGAAAAGTACAGCTGTTTGTGTGTTATTAGTTTAGTCAGATTGTGTTTGTCTATTATTAAGACTTAGATGAAGATCATACCACATTTTATGAGCAATCAATGCAGAAATCCAGGTCATTCCAGAGTTCACAAACTTTTCATGCAACTGTATATTGATGTTTTTTATTCAGCTTTAAAAATGTTAGCATTTTTCTTCTAGCATGGTCAAATAACTTTGACATTATAGAATATTTTGTGTAGATCGTTGACAAAAAATGACAATTTAATCCATTTGAATCCCTTTTAGTAACACAATAAAATGTGAAGAAATCCAAGGGGGTTATAGACTTTCTATAGGCACTGTATATTGTATATACAGCTGAAGTCGGAAGTTTACATACACTTAGGTTGGAGTCAATTAAACTAGTTTTTCAACCACTCCACAAATTTCTTGTTAACAAACTATAGTTTTGCCAAGTTGTTTAGGACATCTACTTTGTGCATGACACAAGTAATTTTTCCAACAATTGTTTACAGACAGATTATTTTACTTATGATTCACTATATCACAATTCCAGTGGGTCAGAAGTTTACATACACTAAGTTGACTGCTTGGAAAATTCCAGAAAATTATGTCATGGCTTTAGAAGCTTCTGGTAGGCTAATTGACATCCTATGAGTCAATTGGAGGTGTATCTGTAGATATATTTCAAAGCCTACCTTCAAACTCAGTGCCTCTTTTCTAGACATCATGGGAAAATCAAAAGAAATCAGCCACGACTTCAGAAAAAAGATCATAGACCTCCACAAGTCTAGTTCATCCTTGGGAGCAATTTCCAAAGGTACCATGTTCATCTGTACAAGCAATAGTACGCAAGTATAAACACCATGGGACCACATAGCCGTCATACCGGTCAGGAAGGAGACGCGTTCTGTCTCCTAGAGATTAATGTACTTTGGTACGAAAAGTGCAAATCAATCCCAGAACAACAGCAAAGGACCTTGTGAAGATGCTGGAGGAAACAGGTACAAAATTATCTATATGCACAATAAAACGAGTATCGACATAACCTTAAAGGGCGCTCAGCAAGGAAGAAGCCACTGCTCCAAACCCGCAATAAAAAAGCCAGACTACGTTTTACAATTGCACATGGGGACAAAGATCGTATTTGTTGGAGAAATGTCCTCTGGTCTGATGAAACAAAAATAGAACTGCTTGGCCATAATGACCATCGTTATGTTTGGAGGGAAAAGGGGGAGGCTTGCAAGCCGAATAATACCCTCCCAACCGTGAAGCACGGGGGTGGCAGCATCATGGTGTGGGGGTGCTTTGCTACAGGAGGGTCTGGTGCACATCACAAAATAGATGGCATCATGAGAAAGAAATATTATGTGCATATATTGAAGCAACATCTCAAGACATCAGTCAGGAAGTTTAAGCTTGGTCGCAAATGGGTCTTCCAAATGGACAATGACCCCAAGCATACTTTCAAAGTTGTGGCAAAATTGCTTAAGGACAACAAAGTCAAGGTATTGGAATGGCCATTAAAAAGTGTGACCTCACTCCTATAAAGGATTTGTGGGCAGAACTGAAAAAGCCTCCAACTTCAAAATTCACCCAACTTATTGTGGGAAGCTTGTGGAAATCTCCCCGAAACGTTTGACCCAAATTAAACAATTTAAAGGCAATGCTACCAAATACTAATTGAGTGTATGCAAACTTCTGACTCAGTGGGAATGTGATGAAAGAAATAAAAGCTTAAATAAATAATTCTCTATACTATTATTCTGACATTTCACATTCTTAAAATAAAGTGGTGATCCTAACTGACCTAAGACAGGGTATTTTGTACGAGGATTAAATGTCAGGAATTGTGAAAAACTGAGTTTAAATGTATTTGGCTAAGGTGTATGTAAACTTCTGACTTCAACTGTATGTCTTTAGTATTTTACAGATAGAAAAATGACAAAAGTATTTATCCACATTCTGCTCTGGACAAGTCTGGTCCTGAACCCTATACTACCAATCAGGTTTCAGAAGTTAGCGAGGTAACTTTGGTCTACTCTGAGTTCAACTCGAGATCACAAAAGTCTCTCACCTTTTAGCCAGGTACGAATCATTCATAGCTAACCTGCTCCAAGGCAGGCTAACTTTGGTGCTAACTCAATTTATCCTGAATATAGTGTCTGAGCCATGAGTTGAGGACCAATGAAATCAGATACCCTCCCTCTCTCAAAGATTGTCATCATCCACTTCATTTGCAACCTGGACTCAGAGCATTTCATATTATTCTGTATGTAAATCAGTGAATCTTCTTTTAGTATAATATGTTAAGTTTCGTATGGACTGTATTAATTTGTGGATTGCCATCACCCATTTCGTATGATATGTTACAAATTTGCAAATGTGTGATTATGTTAACTATGTGGCTAACATTAGCTAGTTGGCTAACATTAGCTAGGCTAAGGGTTAGGGTTAAGGTTAGGGTTAAGTTTAGGAGTTAGGTTAAAGGGTTCATGTTTGGGTTAGGGGAAGGGTTAGCTAAAAGGGTAAAGGTTAGGGTTAGGGGAAGGGTTAGCTATATGGCTAAGTAGTTGCAAAGTAGCTAAAAAGTAGTAAGTAGTTGAAAGTTGTTAAAATGCTACATTTGTCCTCGGACTCGCAACCTTTGGGGTGCTAGACATTCGTGTTATACACCAACCTACCCACCCTCCTTTTGTTTTTGGCTTAAGTAACCATCTGTCTTATGTAACAATACCAAACGGAACATATCATACTAATTTCAGTATCTCGGGTTTTACATTTACGGTGTTAGGTCTAGTGTATGAAACCGGGCTGTCATTTGATGATGAAATATTTGATGAATTAAACGTCTTTTTGTGTGTAAAAAACAGTAATGTCAAGATACCTATCGCATTACACATTTAGTAATGACAACATTTGCTTTCCAAACTGTACTTTTTCTAGGCGATTGTATTGTGAAATTTGCAAAAGGCAAAGTGGCAGCCGCAACCAAACATGGACATATAATGCATAGGTGGCAGTTTCCATTCAAGTCTAGACTGCAAGCCATTGCTAGTGTAGCCCTTCCCATGAGTCAAGGTTTTGAGGTTGTAAATCCTTCTATGGATTATATTTCTATGGCCACATCGCAACAAGCTGTTCCACAGATAGAAGAAGCAGCGATAGGAGTGGGAAAAATGTGCTCCTGCATTTAGAAGCACACCAAAGACGGCATTAAAGATAAGTAATAAAAAGATAGGCAACACTACAAAAGGCCTATTTCACACCATAGCCTGCTGAATTTGCAAGATAACCTTTTTTTTCATTTTGATTTCAGCACAATTTAAAATGTGGCACTGAATACTGACTCTCCCATGGATTGATATTTCAGAATTTTGTCAATAAAGCGTTAAGCTAGCCACATGCGAGCGACATGCACGTGCAGTTACAAGCCTGTTAGAGTTAGCGGCAGGCTGACGAGTAATATCTACCATTGTAGGCCTGGCTGGAATGTGAATAGAGTTTGACACCACATCTTAGTTTCCTTCTGGCTTTCTTAGAAGTATACCGCTCCTGACACTAGTAAAAGAAAGAGACTGGGGAAGTGCTTGCTGTTGTTAAATAAAACCTGTTTGAAAATCATTTGAAATTGATGTGCCTTGGTTTGAGAGCAGCACGGGTTAACTGTCCTGTTGCATAACAATCACATTTTGGAACCGTGTGTGCATTCATCATGCGCATAGAAAAACTCACACTGGGGGGACAGTTAGAGATATTTGGAACTCACACATGAAAAGGTTAAACAGGTTAACATTCATAAGGCAGCAGGGCTAACCAGCTGGCAAGTGTCTTCACTGACATTTTCAGACTCTTCCTGACCCAGTCTGTAATACCTAAATGTTGCAAGCAGACCACCAGAGTCCCTGTGACCAAGAACGCCAAGGTAACCTGTCTAAATGACTACTGCCCGTAGCACTCACATCTGAAGCCATGAAATGCTTTGAAAGGCTGGTCATGGCTCACATCAACACCATCATCCCAGACACTCTGGACCCTCTCCAATACATATACCGTCCCAACAGATCCACAGATGATGCAATCTTTATTGCACTCCACTCTTCCATTTCCCACTTGGACAAAAGGAACACCTACAGAAGAATGTTGTTAATTGACTACAGCTCAGCTTTCAACACCATAGTGCCCTCCAAGCTCATCACTAAGCTAAGGACTCTGTGAATGAACACCTCCCTCTGCAACTGGATCCTGGACCTCCTGACAGACTGGTGGTAAGGTTAGGCAACAACACATCGCCATGCTGACCCTCAACATGGGGGCCCCTCAGGGGTGCTTAGTCCCCTCCTGTACTCCCTGTTCACATCACTGAGATGTCCACATCACTATGTATCTATCATGGTCCAAACACACCAACACAGTTGTGAAGGGGGCGCGATAATGCCTCTTTCCCTTATGGTGAATGAAAAGATTTGGCATGGGCCCTCATATCCTCAAATAGCTCATCTTGACTGACTGCATCACCATTTTGTATGCTGGCTAACAATTGTAAGGTGCTACAGAAGGTAGTGCTCAAGGCCCAGTACATCAATGGGGACGAGCTCCCGGCTATCCAGGATCTCTATACCAGGCGGTGCCAGAGGATGGCCCTAGAAATGTTCAAAGATTCCAGCTACCCAAGGCATAGACTGTTCTCTCCGCTACTGCATGGGGAGCAGTACCATTGCACCAAGTCTGGAACCAACACGACCCTGACCAGCTTCTACCCCAAATCCATAAGACTGCAAATAGTTAGTTTGGGCAGATATTTGGGAAACTATTTAACAATCTGCATTGACCCTTTTTGCACTAACATTTTTGACTCATCACATACGCTGCTGCTACTATTTACTATCTGTCACTTTATTCCTAGTTGTTTGTACATATCTACCTCAATGACCTCGTACCCCTGCACATTGACTCTGTACTGGTACCCAGTGTATATAGCCAAGTTATCATTACTCATTGTGTATCTTTAATTAATATGTGTTTTACTTTTCTTTTCTTTCTCTATTTTCTTTCTCACTGCATTGTTGGGAAGGCCCCATAAGTAAGCATTTCACTGTTAGTCCACACCTGTTGTTTATTAAGCATGGAATGAATACAATTTGATTTGATGATTTGATCTCAAGCTGGTAGGATGGCCACTAGATGGAGCCATAGTCCATTTATTT
Source organism: Oncorhynchus masou masou (assembly GCF_036934945.1). Lineage (NCBI taxonomy): Eukaryota > Metazoa > Chordata > Actinopteri > Salmoniformes > Salmonidae > Oncorhynchus > Oncorhynchus masou. Next base: position 98,120,952 of record NC_088235.1, read on the forward strand.
CAGTCTTCCACCTTAAAAGTAGGCCTACATGTCAATCAGCAGTGGAGAAACCAAACCCATCATAATATATCCAACCGAAAAAGGTATATTTTTGGAGCTGATGAATGAACTGTGATGAGGTGTGTGTGTGTGTGTGTGTGTGTGTGTGTGTGTGTGTGTGTGTGTGTGTGTGTGTGTGTGTGTGTGTGTGTGTGTGTGTGTGTGTGTGTGTGTGTGTGTGTGTGTGTGTGTGTGTGTGTGTGTGTGTGTGTGTGTGTGTGTGTGTACGCGTGTACGTGCGTGCATGAGTGTTTCTCTTTGCAGTTTTCAACATGAATTGTAACTATCACAGAGACCACACAGACCAGTGAGAGAGAGAAAGACAGAGACATAGACAGAATGAACATCCCAAATCTGCTGCTATTGTATTGTTTTCGTTGATGTTGATATATTTGTACACAAACAGAAAACTCAAATAATTTATCCACTTAAAGCTGCAATGTGTAACTTTTCTGGTGACCCTAAAAAATTCATATAGAAAGGGTGAGTTATAGATATATCATTCTCATTGAAAGCAAGTCTAAGAGGCAGTATATCTGTTCTATGTGCACTATTTCCATGCTTCCCATTTTCAAGTTTTGTTTTTGCTTATTTTACTTTCAGTTTTGTACATCAGCTTCAAAGAGCTGAAAATACAATATGTTTGGTTATTGACAATATATTTCACAGTGGTTTAGATGGTACAATGATTCTCTACACTATACTTGCTTGTTTTATCATATAAACTGAAATTAGGCGAACTATTAGAATTATAGCAACCTGGAAATGGCGGGGAGATTTCTCCACCGTGCATCTTTGTGAGAATGATTCGGGCATTTTTCCCCGCTCCCCCCCCCCCCCCCTCTCTCTCTCTCTGCCCCTCTGTCTCTCTCTAATCTGTTTTTCTCCAAAATCCCAGTTTCTTACTCTATACGTGTGTTCTGTTTACTGCAGTTCTAAAAACACTGTGCGGTCACATCTCCATAAATGTGGCCCTCTGCAGCTCGTTTGTTTACAAGTTCTTAAAAAAATTGCAATCCTGAAAAATCTGCTACGAGGCCGGGGGGTAGAGGTCTGGTGACGCGGAAGGCTTTCCGTTGTCGAACCAGGCAGGCTGGCCCAGGCTGTAGATGGCGCAATGAGACAACACAAAACATGGCAATTCCTAAATCGCCAACGTCGTCAGTCGAGTTTGTAAACAATCTAAACTGTTGTAAGCCTACGTAAATAGAAATTACCTAGTTCTACTCTACTTAACACTCACCAAGTATTCGGAAAAAGTACATTAGATTGTATTAAACACCAGCTGCCTTTGATCTCACGAAGTCTATGGGTAAATATTGATAATGCAACTCACTGTCTACGATAAAGACATGCAGCGAGTTGTGTAGCCGTCGCCTTATGTATTTCCCCCCATTCTTACTATACCATCAGATAAAAATCCTTACATAATTATCCCCGTGGGTCAAAGTAAACAATGCTTCTCTTCAAAGGATCATTCGTTTTCCACAACATTTATATCTAGTTATTAAATGGGATTGTTTTCGAATTTACCTAGAATCCACGCTTTTGATTTGCCTTTGCTTCACATTCTTTAAGCACGTTTTTTACGTTACAAAGTGTTATCATACAAAAAAAGACGTTGAATTTGGTTATTAAAAGTATGCCTGTGAATTCCAAATAATCAAATTTACACCGACTCAAATCTATTATGTATCACAATCTCCATAAATTATCAACAAAGATAATAGGTCTATAATAATAGTAAATTCCAATGATTAGCCTATAATTAGCATGCTATATTTCTGAGAGACAAGCAGGCAGGTATAGCGGAAAATATATCAGCTTTATTGAAACACTTTACAACGAGGAAAATTAAGCTAATCTCAAAAATGGTATACAATAAGTGCAAATTTGTTGCAATTTTTGTTATAAAAAGCTTTGTGTATGTGCATGTACTTTTATAGATCAGAACAGAGGCCTAGTTACATAAAATATAGTCTATTTGTTTGCACAAGTAATGACAGCAAACACATAATTAAAATCGTTTTGAAACTTCTTTTGAAGAAGAAAACGTTGGCCAATAGAGAACAGAATAAGGCAAAGTGGTTTCATTGTCATAAGCGTTTGTGCTTTCCCACTGGGCAAAAACGGGTTGAACGTTGTTTCCACATCATTTCAACCAACAACAAAAAAATCTATGTGATGACGTCGAATCAACGTGGAAACCCCATTGGATTGGCAAAAAGTCATCAACATAAGGGCATTCCCACTGAGCACGCACTGGTTGAATCAACGTTGTTTCCACATCATTTCAATGAAATTAAGTTGAACCAACATGGAATAGACGTTGAATTGACGTCTGTGCCCATTGGGTTTCGTCTTTCCCCCCCCCTAACATTTAACCTGAACCCAATGACATGGTGATTTTGGGGGGTATTTCCCGTTGAGTTCACAATAGTTGACAACTCAAACAAATGTAAATAAAAATTAGAGGTTGAACTGACGTCTGTGCCCAGTGGGTCCTTCACTTCAGAAACAGTTAGTGCATAATATACTGTCCTTCATTTAGACCAATCAAGACGACGAAGGCCACTGAAAATATATCCTGACTCGAGAAGTTTTTCCAGACTCTCAAAAATAGGCTACTGTCCCCATTGTTCGATCTCATCAGTAAGATGACAGGCCATTTATTTGGGTTTAAACTGTCGCCAGACATGTATAGAATCAGTTTAAATTGCTCGATTTTGTGTTCATTCTCATCTCCAGAGCACAGTTTGGGCCTTTACGCGCACTACATTTCCTGCTCACATCACGCACGGTTTGACGTCTTGACAAAGGCTTTGGTGATGGTGGTGATGGTGATGATGATGATAGTACGATCCACTGGCTGAGGGATGGAACGAGGAGATGCCGTTAAAATTCAGGACAAAATCCTTCCTGTCGACCACTGGTGAGGAGTGGCTTTGGTAGCGAGGGATCCCCACTGAGAGAGAGAGAGAGAGGGAGAGAGAGAGATGGAGAGAGAGAGATGGAGAGAGAGAGAGAGAGATGGAGAGATTGGAGCTCTTCAAAATATATGAACAATACAGTTTTTCTCCCCTCCTCCTAAGTTTATAGAATTGTTTTTACATACTCGTGTGTGGCATAGAGGAGCAGTCAGAAATATTAGTATTATTCAGAAATATTTATATATTGTAAATGCTTGACTTTTCAACAACAACAAAAAAAACAGTTTTCTTTCAGAATATAGGATAATAACACTCTGACATTTATGCATTACATTCAGTGTATTATGTAGCCTATTTTTCTTATATAGATTTTAAGGTTTGAAATTGACACATATTCCAATAATTTGGCCAGTAAACAATGCAGAGACGTAGTCCCATAACACCACGCGAATAAATAAGAAATCACTCTCAGTGAATCTATAGATTAAACCTAATCGATCACGGTAGGGACATTTGTTAATTTGTTATCTTACTAGGCTATGTTATATTATGTTAGGTTGACCTGTAATACATTATTAATTGCTGAATAAACATGGATTTGCTGGCCTTTTGAGAATAGGTCAAATAATGCCCTTTTCCGCAGTATTTCCATTTCAGGAGAATATGCCACTAAAACAACCAATCCAAAGAAACTGCATGTGTTCAGAATTATTCAAATTGAACCATGCAATGAATTCACTGTATACAATATGTTATTTGGATGTGTGCAAATTAGATGCATAGACCCTAGATGTAGCCTCTGCTCATGCTGAGCTAAATATACATTCGAGCAGCAGTCTCCTTTAATTAAAAAATCAGCCAAACGGAAACCACTATCATGACTTGACTTCTGAATCTCTGCATTCTCAATACTAGCATCTCTAATGTTTGTTTAATTTAGTTGAGTTGGTGCACATATTTTGCGTGAGCCCCTCTCATTTGTGACTGTTGTAGTATGTGTACACCTAGACCTAGAGAATGTTTAGTCTTAAATGTTTAGTCTTTAACTTAACATGATCTGGTTAGACTGAAGTAAGAGTGATTTATTAGGCATATAATAATCAAACAGCCTCGTTATGTTTCAGTGCTTTTCTACATCAATTGGCCTCCATATCGTTCACAAAGAGGTATGAAATATGAATTAGGTCAGGGTGCTTATGTTTTCCCTCCTTGATTGTCCATTTCTCCTGAGGGCCATATAGACACATTACACTGTTTATCCTCGAGATCTGCAGTAGCAACATCACACGTGCTAATTCATCATAATTATAGGCCTTACGGCCTAAAATTATTTTCAGACAAATAATTGAATCGGTAAAATAAGAACATAGGTCCTGTCATAGATAGGTATGTATATATCAGGACAGCTACACTGTCAGAGTGAGAGTGAGGAGAAGGAAAGCGGGAGAGTGACAGAGAGCGTGATCCTCATCAAGTTCATAAGGACTCCAGATGTGACGCCTGTACCCGCAGTGTGCGGTGTTTTCTCTCCTCGAGACTGCAGGCATTTATCCTGATGGTCCTGCCTCGCGCTGCAGCCTTTGCGCCCCATTTTCAGAGACAACACACCCGCCGTGATTGACAGTCGTCATGAGGCGTGTAAGACCCCGCTAGCACAGATAACAGCTTATCCTCTAAATAATTACAAGAAGTCGCGTAAAGTTTAACAAGGCTTGGAGTCTCTTGTGGGTAGGATAGGCCTATGCGCTTGTTTAAATCCTCTTCTTCAGTGTGGTCCGACTCGCACAGCCTTTGTTTAGGTAACCCCCGAGGCTTTAGAAGGAATAATTCCGCTCTCAGAAATCCCTTGGACTTTTGTTAAAGCCTCGATAAATTAGAAGCATTTTAAGCAAGATGAACATGAACTAAATTACAAGTGGTCAACTGGCCTACGGAGCAATGCGTATAATGTGGCTACAGTTTTCATTATGGCCCATTGCGTCGAGCTCCTATCCAAACATTTATGTAAACAAGAACGCAGCCCCATACATTATTTTTTCCCAAGGCCTAGCCTATATATTCAAGAACAGTTTTCAACTATTTTGTTCATTTCCGTTGTAAGAAGCTGTGGTGGCTCTTATATTTCCCACCTCATCTGAATTGTCCTTATAATAATGCATGCATATTTGTGTCTTTGAGTCCCTCAAATAGGATTATTTCGGCCTATGTCATTCAAATTGTTTCCTCAGTTCCACAACAGAATATAGTTGCAAACTAATAATCAGAAATACAATACAATTATTTTAACCCATAACATTGGGAAGCTATTTTGCCATAACACAACCTGCAATGTGAAGGAGATGCATCCACGTGAACCAGTCATTTTAATTAAATTATATGAATATAACATTACATCGAAAATGCATTAAGAGACATATGCATCTCCAACATAGTTTTATAGATGTATTACACATGCAAGTCATTACATATTTAGGTCGCAACAACTCACTTTTATATTAGTCTAATTATTTTATTTGCCAAAGTTTTGATTCATCTGCGTCACACATATCAAAGTTGTAACTGTTAATGACATTCAACTAGACTACATTTGGTTCTGCATGTAGGAGATTGTCTAAAAGACCGTCTATAAGATGTTCGGCATATTGTCTATAAGGTAGGCCAACTATAATTTTCACAAATACAAACTTAGCAATTTTATAGACTATTACGCATTGCGTAAAGTTTATTTATTTATTTTATTTAACCTTTATTTAACCAGGTAGGCTGGTTGAGAACAAGTTCTCATTTGCAACTGCGACCTGGCCAAGATAAAGCATGGCAGTGTGAACAGACAACACAGAGTTACACATGGAGTAAACAATTAACAAGTCAATAACACAGTAGAAAAAAAGGGGGAGTCTATATACATTGTGTGCAAAAGGCATAAGGAGGTAGGCGAATAATTACAATTTTGCAGATTAACACTGGAGTGATAAATGATCAGATGGTCATGTACAGGTAGAGATATTGTGTTTTTAGCCTCCAGAAAACAGCATGACTGTCCAAAGAGCAAGTAAATTGTCAACCTGCAATTATGCATGACATTAACGTGTTATGACTTGATTTACACAACGTTTATTACCTGAGATATCAGCGGTGTCCCTGGCGTTCTGGTGGAGGTAGCTCTGCTCCAGGGAGTAGGGGGACATACCAGAGTGTAGCCCAGAGGACGCCGGGCTGCTGGAGGCCAGAGGCTGCTGCTTGATGTACGGGGAGCCGCCGGGAGACGCCCAGTGTCCGGAGGTACTGGCATATGGAGAATGACCGTGACCGTCCAACGCACTGGCCATAGCCGGGGACGAGGGCACAGGGCTGCTGCTACTGTCCGGTCCACCGTATTCCCCGTTGGACGTTACCGGACAGCTGGCCATGTACGTGGACCCGGGGCTCGGGGACATGTGAGGTACGTGGTGGCCGCTAAGCCCGTCGTAGCCACCTGCCATGGAGTTGGTCATCATGTCCAAGTTGTAACTGTTGCTATGACACGCCAGAGACCCGGGCGCCTGAAACTCAAAGCTCTGCGGCAAAATGGACGTACCGAAGCCTATCCCGTTCATCATCCGATACATGGGCTTTAGGGCTTGGCATTTTCTCCGGAAGCCCCTGGGTCTGCGGCGGAACGAGCCCTCTTCGAACATGAACTCGCTGGCCGGGTCGATGGTCCAGTAGTGGCCTTTGCCTGGCCTGCCCAGCCCTTTTGGCAGCTTGATAAAGCACTCGTTTAGGGAAAGGTTGTGCCGGACGGAGTTCTTCCAGCCCTGGTAGGATCCTCTGAAGAAGGGGAACCGGGCCTGGAGAAACTGATAGATCTCACTTAGAGTCAGCCTCTTGGTGGGTGAGCTCTGTATCGCCATGACGATGAGCGCAATGTAGGAGTAGGGAGGCTTCTCTGGTCGCCTCAGTCCGGAGCTCGCCTTCTTGCCTTTGGCCCCGGTCGAGGAACTGTCCATGGAGGCCTGTGGGCTTATCATGGCGGGGTGCAGGACACCGGAGGCCGGGCTGGATCTCAGGGGAGGCGGTTGGTCCAGCTGCTGCTGAGAGGTCTCGGTCGTCATCTCTGCTCCGCTGACGCACTGCGTAGCTGAGCAGTGACGTGAAGAGAGAAAGAGAGATGGGGGAAAGATGAGAAAGAGAGATGGGGGAAAGAGGAGAGTGAGATTGAGCAAGAGATCTAGAGAAAGAAAAGGGGACGTATATGATTCAAAGAAGGTGATAGCAAGTAATGTCACTTCTACTCAAAGTCCTCTACAAATCACACACGCCGTTGGTCTTCGGAATTCAACAAAAAAGGGCTTGGAGAGGAAAAACTATCTTCCGTTCTGTTGGACTCTCCTATTACGCAGAAAATCTGCAGCGAGTTCGCAGTGTCAGAATGTGGGAGAGAGATGAGAGCAGAGTATGCAGTGAGGGCTGGACTAGCTATAATGCAGCTTTTTGCGGAGGTTCAGTTCGACACAGAGGCTCCGGTGCGGTTCGGTATCACCGTGGCGGTGAGTGCAGCTCTGCGGCGCACCGGGTGGCCATCGCCCGCCTTAATCCCTAAAGGGGAGGAAACGCGAAGACTCCTCAATTTAGTGCGCGAGGCCGCTCAGCCAAACAAAACGCGACCACCTATCATTTCGTAAATCTTTCTTTCCTCTAAGACCCCCCCCATCACCAACCCCCCCTGAAATCAGTGACGACTACAGCCCCCTCCCCTTCCACCGCCAGTCGCTGCAGCAGAGTCAAGCCCCTCTCTCTCTATCTCGCACCCCCTCCCTCTTCCACCCTCTCTCTTTCCCCTGCTCTCTGACATCTCAAAAACACGCAATTATGCCATCTATCAAACGTCCCCAGACATTCCAATCAACAGCGTCACACGCCAGCACACAAGGCAAAGAGCACCATCTCCAACACTCTTCGTGCATGTTGTTGCCTGTTGCTCAGTGGCATTATACTGAATAACGGAAACATTTTCTGTAATGAAATACTGAGGGTATAACAGTATAGGCAATTATATATAGGCCTCTTAAAAAAATAGAAATTGCTTCTCTGTGTTGCCATGCAACAATTTCATGTTGGATGGCCTACCGATCCAGCAAAGGCGGTGTTGTAGAAGCGACACATAGAACAAACTGTGTAGGCTCATAAATCTCGTAGTATAAATCCTATCTCATGTTTTCCTAGTTCGCTCAGAACCCAACCGTAAGAGTCACTACCGGGGGAAAGGTGGTTGTATTTCGCTGGGGTGCATGCATGAGCGGGGGGGGGGGGGGGGTTCTGAGTAAATTACTTTGACATGAGTGGAAGCAGGCTTTTTCCATCAAGAGCGGCCGGCCTTGGATACCACACACAGCGCACCAGTGTCAGTTTACAGCCCTAGGCTCGAGGCGGTCCCCTGGGCCCCGCGTTCATTAGAGAGAGAACCGAAATTAGGAGCGCGGGCGTCGACAGCTTCCTCCCCTATGAAGACAGACCATAATACAGATTTGTCCAACATAATACAATTATTTAGTCTTAAAAGATAAAAGGCCTATGATCAATAATGATAACAACGAGAGAAATAGGATTTGTTCAGAAACGTGGCCTACAAATTCAGAGTGTATTAATCCTGTTACAAGGTTGACACTATATGACACTATATTGCAGGCCTGCATTGTTTAATATTTATACTGTGATGACTTTTATGGTTACCTCTGTTATGCCTGCATTTGATAGGGCCTACACTTCCTCGTTTTCAATTCAACCACCTAATGTTATATATTTTATGGTTACCTCTGTTATGCCTGCATTTGATAGGGCCTACACTTCCTCGTTTTCAATTCAACCACCTAATGTTATATATTTTTTAAACATATTGAGATAAATATTCGTTTATATAGCCTAGTAGTTAAATAATGCAATCGTTTTCAGTCATTTTTCAGTATGTATATGCTTTGTAAATAGCCGACATATGTTTGGTAGTTGTATACGTTTATAATAAACAGCTCATTGTTACAGTTGAGTAGGTCTAGGCTATACAGAAATACTAAAAGACTACAAACAATATTTGTCCAAAATTGGTCATAGGCAAACAATTATTAATATAACGTAAAATTTAGATGATCAATCTTAATTTGTACCGAAATCACATCACCCCATTCTGTTTGTATGCCTAGTCTCCCTCATTTCATTTCTACCACATGGATTTGTTTTACACTGAGCCTTTATTTTGTTTTATGCCGCTGAATTGAAACAGTTAGAAGGAAAGAGTAAACAACTGTATACAGTAGACTAGGCCTAAACCTCGTATCAGAATATAATCATTTAAGGTTCAAGCTGGAGCTACGGGATTTCATTTCTGCTTTTATGATACGGGCATTTTATATTGGGATAGTCGAGCTTTAGAAAGTCGAAAGAAAATAAAATATGTAATAAACTAATCAGCTCCTCATCTATTTGTGTGTCTGTCTAACATTACCCCCGTCCTTTCATGTGTAGTCCTTAGATATAAAGGATTTTCAAACAATGGCCATCAACAATAACCTTTACACTTCACAACAAAGGATGTGAGGATAAAATCATTTTCCACCGTGACACAGAGAAGTTTGTGGAACCTAATGGCCTTAGAATTTCCTGCGACATCAGAACGTATGACCCCCGCAGTGATCAGGATGCCTCCGCGGCTAGGAGGAAACTTTGTTCTGCGCGAGAGCACTTTGAAGACTGGCCACTGCTTTTACGAGTTCACAGCAAAGCGCGTATAGGAGCTCTTATTATAGCTGTTTTGAAATATCTAGTAAACAACAATTATATCACATATTTACATGGGTTCTGGTTTTTAATAGTGATGGATATCCTTTGGCATTTTTGTCCGAGTTTGATCATTTTAGCCTGAAGAACACCAGCCTAGAACAATATAAATTGTTGTTTTTATCTTTGGTAAATATTGAAGTGTCAACTATAATATTACAGCTAATATTGCTTTAACGTCCCTGATTATTTATACAAAGGCTTATACCATTCAAATATTAGTTCATGAAAAATGTGGCTCAGAATTCTGTTTATGAATGTGTATTTAATATGTAGGATATTGCTGAATAATAAATGAATGCAGCGGTGCATTACATAAATTAAAATGTTGCTTTATATTGCTAGACTTTTTGTTTTTGTTTTGATACGCCATAAAACGACACACTCTTTCCATAGAAACACAGGCCTGCTGGTTGTTCGCAGTGGTGGAAAAAGAAGTAAGGTATCATATTTGAGTAAAAGTAAAGATTACTTAATAGAAAATGACTCAAGTAAAAGTTACTACTTGAGTAAAAGTCTAAAAGCATTTGGGTTTTAAATATACTTAAGTATCAAAGTAAAAGTGTGAATAAAAAAACAAAAACATTATATTAAGCAAACCAGACGGCACAATTTTCTTGTTTTTTAAATTTACGGATAGCCAGGTGTCCAACACTCAGACATAATTTACAAATGCTTCATTTGTGTTTAGTGAGTCCGCCAGATCAGAGGCAGTAGGGATGAGGAGTGTTGTTATCTTGATAAGTGTGTGAATTGGACCATGTCCTGTCCTGCTAAGCATTCAAAATGTAACTTTTGGGTGTCAGGGAAAATATATGGAGTAAAAAGTACATTATTTTCTTTAGGAATGTAATTAAGTAAAAGTAAAAGTTGTCAAAAATATAAATAGTAAAGTACAGATACCCCAAAAAACAAGTTAAGTAGTACTTTCAAGTATTTTTAATGAAGTACTTTGCACTACTGGTTGTTGGTCCTTCTCATAGGCCTATAGCTAACTTTGACTCCTCACTTCTTTTGACAAGTGGCTACATCTTGCCTGACCATTTTTTTCACTCATTTTGAAGAGATTAAATATAGTTGAAATAGCTATTTCCAGCGTATTTTAAGGGCAATGTGCGTCTTTATGTCTTCTTTCAGGCGCCCCAGCAGCCGCGCTTCCTGTCCAGCTCAACTCTGGCTTTTGTGCTGAGAGTACCAGGTTCTTTCTCCAGAAGCTCAGGCGCGGTTCAGCGGCCTGCAGAGTGACTGACTGTTTGAACTTCCTAACATTGTGCCTGGACTCCAGGCCTAAACCCTGCTCCAGAACGACATAATATTTAGGTTTCTATTCAATCAATAACGCTGAAGATCCGTATTGTATATCGCGATTGACAATTAAAGGCAATGTTCCCGCGGTGACGGAGACTGCTACGGTAAACACTGCTACGTCGGCGCAATCGGAAATGACATTTGAACGCGGATCTTCCGGGATACTTCGGCGATACGGATTGAATGGAGCACAGTATCTACTGCTCTCAGATTCAGGCATGTTATCCGTTTATTAGGATACGCCATATCTTTAACTGGTTCTTGTTCCACACACCAGAGAGAGCTAGTCCTAGGCTACAGAATGAAAACATAACGGTGGCGTTCACCTGTTATTGCCGTCGGTGCTCGTGCTCTGGCCAGTGCGTAACATACAGGTGTGCTGTTCCAGGATTTCACCTGCAGGTTGCAGCATTGTTCCTGGAACAGGACTCAACCCTCTTACCTGTCACCTAGACCGCCGGGTGCACGTTTTGGTTTTTGTCCTAGCACTACACAGCTAAACAAAGCTTGATGATGAGTTGGTTATTTGAATCAGCTGTGTAGTGATAGGGGAAAAAACTAAACGTGCATCCAAGGGGGGTCCCAGGATCGAGTTTGCAGACTGCTGAGTAAAACTATAGTGACATTTTTTTTTTTTTTGTTAGCATAGTATAGTCCTAGGTCTATGCATCAATGTGCATGATTGAGGAGGACGGACAGGTAATGTTTTATGTCAAAATATTTGTACACATGCATTGTATTTGTAGGAACATATATGGGCCTAAGCAAGAATGTCTTCCGTTCTATTTGTGCCCAGATCGACGAGGGACTGATAACCCCTCGCAAGAAAGACAGGGTCAAATGCAAATAGAAAATGGCAAATGTATCAACACATTTGCTCTTTTACTTTTCAGATTTGATCGTTTATCAATTGAGCAATTTTTGAGATGATCTTTCTCATTAGCCTATAGGCTCATTTCTCATTGGTCCACAATAAAATATTGTACTAGTCACGATATTTTCTGTGTATACTATTTTACAATGTTTGTCTAGATACAGCACTTGCTAGTGATAGTCTACAACTTTGTCAATAGCATTAGGCCTAACATTGTTAGGGTAACGGGAATCGTAATTAATGTGGGCAACACTACATGTGATGACGTCAAGGGTTTCCCTCAGGACGGTGGACAGCTCGAGACCTCGCGTATGGACTGCATCCTTGCTTCTATGGATAACCCCCATATATCCCCTGTCGGTGTCGAAAGGTCGAATCAATTCGTTTTTATTGGAAGTGTGTTGTGATCATTTATAGACTTGGCGCATGAAGTAGCCAGCCAAAATGATTGTTTCTCATTATTAAACCCTTACAATAGTCCAACCTCTCTTTTGGTCATTTCATTTTGAAACATTGTTTTGGTAAAAGTTATTTGTATAGCTTATCGTTTAGCATACGCAGGTCTGTGTCTTCGTTGTTGTGGACAGGTAAGCTAAATGTCGCAATTCATCCCACATCTTTTTTTATATTCTAAATATATTGTTGTAAATCTTACTCAGAAAATCAGGACATTTATTTAATGTTTGTCATATGTTTAAAAAAATCCTCAACATAGCCTATAGCAGGATGAAAAAGGTCTAATATATATTTTTCAAATGTTGGTGATTTAAAAAAACAAACATGAAATGCACTGTTTTATAGTAATAATAATAATAATAATTAGTAGTAGTATGTATTAGCCTATTATTTCAGTATGAAATTTTGAATTGCGTGACTTGAAACGAGAACAAGCTACAAGGCAGAGTAAATTCAAATGTCATATTTGAACAAGCTATATTTGTTTGTACAATGCTTATTGGAGACCCAGATCGCAGGCACGTTTCTTACCCTCGTGTGAACCGCACAGAACAGATCATGTTTAATGAGTACACCATAGCTTGGGTGGCATGCTATGGTAGGCCTACAATTGATCCTTAAGCATAAACCAAAGTTTACATTTAGAGAGAGTGCATTTGTCCCAAGTCTGAGATTTCATCCTCGAACCTATACAGAAGAGCTTGAGGAGACGTGTATGTTTTCACTGTGCTTAATCGATACTGTACATTATAACTACACATTATTTACTATTGTTCAGCTAAATGTCCGTAATAACTGAACTCAAACCCCCTCACTCGGAACAACCTTCCTAGAAGTGTGTTGCAGTTAAAGTTAATGATCCTCCGTGTAAAGCGTCAGATTCTATGATTAACTTGACATAATTCAACACTCCCCATTCTGGGACGGATCTCACCACCCTTAAATATTTAGAAATAGCTCAACCGAGCTGTAATTTGTGCCTAACAGTGTTGCTTCCTTAGCTGTGCTGTTCCGTGCGGTGCAGGCAGAGAGGAAGACAGAGGGATGAAATGTAAGTATTGTACATCTGTGAATGTATATCCCTCTCTGTGCCTAACACTGCTGTTTCCTAATTGTGCCTTGCCGTGCAGAGTAGGTAGATGTCTGAAATGATTGTATATCTTTTTCTTCATTCCTCTGGTACTTCAGCATGCTCGTTTAAGTGGTGAGGATGCCAAAACAGCGCCAGTGTTGCCAGGCGCTACGCCTTTCCAGTTCCAGGCAGATAGATATCGGATCTTCCTCTGATCACCCATACAAACTTTTTCCGCCCTCTGATTCCAAACACATTTCAAGTAGGCCTATACTAAATGGAAAAATATAGATGATGCTTTATTTTCCTTTCGGTAAATTTAAGGAAAGAACAATATAAAACATTAAATACTCCTGGTTTGCTTCGATAATTTTTCCCCAATGAGTTTTTATTTTCTCTCATAAAAAATATTGTCCATGCATGAATCAATGTTTCGGAAAACAGGCCGTGTATTTCCTTTCTTTTTGTGCAGCCTCCTTACATGGAGTAATCAACAATCCAACAAATATTTTAAAATACAATATTTTTCAGCAAGTCATACAAAACTACATCAACACATACATATTACTATATTTTTCAAATCGTTGGCACATGGTAGCCGTCGTTTACATTAGAAATGACCTAAGAACCACGTAACACACACACACACACAGTGGAAAGGCATGTCAGATTGCAACTCATTTGCTTCGTCCTAGTAGTAACCAGATAGAAATAAAGTCATGACAACAATAACACATTACGTTATTCATCACCGCTAAACGACTTGTTATAATCAGAAACAGTTAAATGCACTGAAATGCCTTTTTTAAGACATTCGAAAAACGTAGAGCGCATAGGAAAGTGCACATGGCAAATTTAAGATACATAATTACATTATCGTCTGTTACGTTGGCTTTAGGAGAGCAATGAATCTATCTGGAAAGGATGACAGCTGCCAACTCGCGCTGTGTGCATTTTCACAGGGGAGAAAGCAGCCTCGGAGTTTGGCATGTGGCCCTGCGACGTCATGTGGAGAGCTGTGAGTGGGTCCCTGGTGTGCTCTGCGTGCTCAGCGAGGCTGCACCTGTACACGTTCAACATGTGTGACGCGCCGGTGCTGACCTGGTGGTAAGAGTGCTGTGCATGTGCGTGTGCCATAACAGCGGGTAGCGGTGGGTAGGCCAGTGTGTAGGGCAGCATGTGGTGAGAACCCGCGGGCCAGTAGAGCCGGTGGGCACCGGGGTTGGCATGTGCACTGTCTCTATCGGTGTGGTCTCTGTCCTCCCTACGTATGAAGGGCTTGCTGAGGATGCTATCGATGGAGAAGGAGCTGGAAGAGCTGGAGAACTTGGCTCCCATCACCCTCTCCTCCCGGGAGGGAACAGAAGCAGGGGCCGAGATGCGAGTCTCCTCGCCTGGTGTCTGGATGTCAGGGGTCTCGGTGTCCTTATTGGAACCACCGGACCGGCCCTTAGTGATGCGCTTCCTCCTGCGACGGAACACCCCGTCAGCGAAGGTGTACTCGCTGTGCGGGTTCAGCATCCAGTAGTTGTCCTTGCCCCATGGCCTGGAAGGGTCCCGGAGCACTTTGAGGAAACAGTCGTTCAGCGACAGGTTGTGGCGCACCGAGTTTCTCCACCCGGTGTAGCTGCCCCGGAAGAACGGGAACTTCTTCATCAAGTAGTCGTTGATCTCGGCCAGAGTCAACCGGCCGCTGCCGGAGTCCCGGATGGCCATGGCGATGAGTGCGATGTAGGAGTAGGGCGGCTTGGGTCTGCGGGTGTAGGGCTTTCCCTTGCCATCGCTGCTGCTCGGGGTAGCAGGTGCCGGGCTGTTGGCCACGCAGTCCCCGTCTGAGCCCAGCTCGTCCCCGGATAGGGGAGAGGGGACGCTACCTTCCGCATCACTGTGACTGCAAACCTCCATAGGCTTCTGAACGAAGTGGCTTGCGGAGAACACTTCAAGTTTCATTTTTTTATATTTATTGTTTTCCCCCTTCTCCTCTCACCTGTCAGTGTGTAGCTGTCAGAGTTCGTTGCAGTACAGCGCGATTCTCCTAATCAGAAAGTAAGAAAATCTGTCTGTCTGTTGTTGTTCTTTAGAGAGGCGCAGGTGTAGCCAGTGAGTCTGTTTCAGTGGTGGAGTCAGTGCACCTGTCTATGTTTCGGTCCGAGGAGCTCCGATGTACAGAGGAACGGGAGGCACCCAAACTCGTGCCTGTTTAGCAGCTGAAAGTAGATTTGTCTCCGGAGACACACGCGCCCTGTTATAATATAATCCCTCCGCGAAGGACAGCCCACGGGGGCGTGGTCTAGCGTCTCAAACTCAGAGTAATCTCAAATCCATTGAAGCGATTGAGGGATTTATGATTGCACGCTCCTTTGTGCCACACAGGAGTATGTAAAACAAGCATAAACATATAGAAAGCTAAAGTTAGAAGGAGGAGGGGAGAAGAACTATGTGTATTGTTGATATATTTTAGAGAGCTCCAATCTCTCTCTCGCTCCCTCTCTCACACACACCTGAGTGAGTGACTCACCTGCGTGACTGTAGATTGTGTACCAGAAAAGAGTTTCGCCTGAGATGGCGTGCATTTACCAGACAGGCACACACAGATGTGTTTACGTTTGTAATGTTTATGTTTGTAGAGAATCTCAGGTCACTCTTGAATTGATTTACAATTATATTTAATCGATACATTTACGGAGGTTCTGAACTAAAACACCTTGCTCGAGGTCTAATCTAACATTTCCGTTCCTTTGCATAATAACCACCCAGCGAGCACATTTGGTTCCTTGGAAGTTGAAGGAACATAAAATGGAAAGAATTTTAAACATTCTGAGAATGGAAGTAAAAATATTGCCTGTTCTGCGAACAAACATTTTTAGGTTGCAAGAAGGTTCTACTATGCACTACGTTTTACTATGGTTTTCTGAAGGTTTTCATGGGAGGTTTAATTAACATTCTGAGAATAAAAATAATAGGTTATTTGAAAGTACTTAAAGTTCTGAGAACATATTTCATTAAGAAGTTTTATAACACTGCTGGCCAAAAGTAGGTGGACAGTCCTTCAAATTAGTGGATTCGGCGATTTCAGCCACACCCGTCACTGACAGGTGTATCAAATCTAGCAAACAGCCATGCAATCTCCATAAACAAACATTGACAATATAATGTACTGAAGAGCTCAGTGACTTTCAACGTGGCACGTCATAAGATGTCACCTTTCCATCAAGTCAGGTCATCAAATGTCTGACCTGCTAGAGCTGCCCTGCAACTGTAGGTGTTGTTATTGTGAAGTGGAAATGTCTAGGAGCAAAAACGTCTCACCAGTGAAGTGGTAGGCCACACATGCTTACAGAACGTTACCGGCAATTTCTAAAGCACGTAAAGCGTAAAAGTCATCTGTCCTCTGTGCAACATTCACTACCAAGTTCCAAACGGCCTCTGGAATCAAAGTCAGCACAATAACTGTTCTTCGGTAGCTTCATTAAATAGGCTGGTGTTGGCTAGGCCATGAAAACCTAAGATCACCATAGGCAAGGCCAAGCATCGGCTGGAGTGGTGTTAAAGCTTGTCGCCATTGGACTCTGGAGCAGTGGAAATGCGTTCTCTGGAGTGATGAATCAGGCTTCACCATCTGGCAGTCCGACAGGCAAATCTGGGTTTGGCGGCTGCTAGGAGAACACTACCTGCCCCAATGCATGGTACCAACTGTAAAGTTTGGTGGAGGAGGAAAAATGGTCTGGGGTTGTTTTTCATGGTTCAGGCTAGAACCCTTAGTTCCAGGGAAGGGAAATCTTAACGCTACAGCATACGATGACATTCTAGACGATTCTGTGCTTCCAACTTTGTGGCAACAGTTTAGGGAAGGCCCTTTCCTGTTTCAGCATGTTGCCCCTGTGCACAAAGCGAGGTCCATACAGAAATGGTTTGTCGAGATCGGTGTGGAAGAACTTGACTGGCCTGCACAGAGCCTTGACCTCAACCCCATCAAATACCTTTGGGATGAATTGGAACGTCGACTGCGAGCCAGGCCTAATCGCCCAACATCAGTGCCCGACCTCACTAATGCGCCTGTGGCTAAATGGAATCAAGTCCCCACAGTAATGTTCAAACATCTAGTGGAATGCCTTCCCAGAAGAGTGGAGGCTGTTATAGCAGCAAAGGGGGACCAAATCCATGTTTAATGCCCATGATTTTAGAATGACATGTTCAACAAGCAGGTGTTCACATTGGTCGTGTGTAGTGTAGCTTAGTTTGGGTTAACTGTTCTTAACTGCAAGCACAGATAGGACACAAGGAAATTCATTTGTTTAGGCATTAATCATGCAAACACATGTATTTTTTATTGTCACACAATGTCAGTGAGATTCGAATGTATGATCTTCTGTTCTTTATCGATGGAATTAGACCACTGCACAACCAGGATGGAGATAGCGTGCCATGTTTTTTAAAGTCATACAACGCTGTTCATTTTAGTCTATTCAAACAGACCCCATTTCAAAGGAAACAAGCAGTCATTAAGATCAGGTGTGACCATTGAGTGGGCCCGCCAACACACCTGAACATACTTAACAAGGTAGAAAATAAAAGTTTTGTTTATGCTGAGAACGGAATATATATGTTTTTAAATAACATTCTTATAACTTTTAAAGTTTTCTTGTGGTTTTCATGGAAAGTTTTCTTAACGTTCTCGAAACAATTACATTTGAATAGACCCATGAGGAAACCTGTAGGAAATCCTTATGCTGAAGTACTGATTCCCACCAGTGGAGAACGTTCCTAGAACATTACCAATATTGAAATGAATTGTAACCATTTTTGAAGTAATAAAATACCAAGAAAATAACGTTTTTTTGTCAAGTTCCTTAAATGTGTTGAGAAAGTTTCTTGGCTTTGGAACAATCCTGCACCATTCACAGAAAGTTGTCGGAAGTTCGTATGCAAATTGCCTCTTGAAAAAAAACAAAGATCAACAAAAGAGGAAAGAAGTCTTTGAATCATCCCCTCTTCTGTTATGTGTCTTCAGGCATCTTAATCTGTCTTTAATGTTAGGAGCTCTGAAAGTTCCTTCAGAGAATAACATCCCCCCCCCCCCACAAAGTTTCAGAGCTATATCAAAGGTTGTGCATAACACACACGCATGCATACACACACACACATATACACAGTTTGTAGCCTAATCCTAAAGTACATTTTACATTCTTAAGTTCAGGCCCCATGATAATACAAGGTGTTGGGGCCTCCTCCATCAACATATGACTTCTCTGGAAAGGGGAAGTACTGCTGAGTCAATACGGAGATGACAACACAGTAAAAATAGATGGGATTAGGTTAGCTCCATAGTAATGAAATATGTCAACTCTGGTTAAAATAAAGGCAAGGCCTGCATTTTCAAAGCGAGGATTACCTGAAAGGTCATGTATAGTTCACAGAATGGCACAGAAGTTCAAATGAAAGGGAAACAAAACGTTGAATTGAAGTTTGTGCCCAGTGGATTAGTGCTTGACATGAGGTAGTTTATACCAACGAGACCAGGAGAGTGATGAGACCACTTGTCGACATGGGTGGTCTGAGATTTTTAACTCTAGACCTATAGCCTATATCAGCATTATTTATCTCATCAGTGCATGTTTTTATCACTTCTCAGAACTCTCTCTCTCTCAATTCAATTCAATTCAAGGGCTTTATTGGCAGGGAAACATGTGTTAACATTGCCAAAGCAAGTGAGGTAGATAATATATAAAGCGAATATATAAAGTGAAATAAACAAAAATTAACAGTAAACATCACACATACAGAAGTGTCAAAACAATAAAGACATTACAAATGTCATTATATATATATATATATACAGTGTTTTAACAATGTACAAATGGTAAAGGACACAAGATAAAATAAACAAGCATAGATATGGGTTGTATTTACAATGGTGTGTGTTCTTCACTGGTTGCCCTTTTCTCGTGGCTGCTGTGATGGCACACTGTGGAATTTCTCTCTCTCTCTCTCTCTCTCTCTCTCTATTCAATTTCAATTAAGGGCTTTATTGGCGTGGAAAACGTATGTTTACATTGCCAAAGCAAGTGAAATAGAAAATAAAAAAAGTGAAATAAACAATAAAAATGAACAGCAAACATAACACTCACAAAAGTTACAAAATAATAAAGACATTTCACATGTAATATTATGTTTATATACAGTGTTGTAATGATGTACAAATAGTTAAAGTACAAAAGGGAAAATCTCAATCTCTCTCTCTCTAAGCAGGGGTAACGACGCAGCAATAGGTCGGAAAGTTACCTGAGTTATGAGCTTGGCCCGGGGTGAGTGATAATCATTAAACTGTCTTCTCCGCCACACCTCTTCGCAGCCCGGAGGCTATTTGGACTTAGGATGAATGTGAAATATTCCCTCGCGCTCCGCTGCCTGCCTGTGTGCGTTACCGGGTTCACCGGGCAGGCAAACAAGCCCGCGCGACCCGCGGTTGGTTCTGCTGGCTGGATGCGCACATTTCACACACACACACACACACACACACACACACACACACACACACACACACACACACACACACACACACACACACACACACACACACACACACACACACACACACACACACACACACACACACACACACACACACACACAGAGTCCTGTCTGTATGTTTGCTGTGGCTTTCTCTCACGGCCTCACTCCAAAATTACTTGTCAGTAGGCCTGACACTGACCGTGCCATGAGACTCCTACCTCAGCCTACTACCAAACACATAGAACAATTTGTAAGTCGCTCTGGATAAGAGCGTCTGCTAAATGACTTAAATGTAATGTAAATGTAACAATGAACGCATTCTGGAAAGCTATATTTAATGTGTCTGCATTCTTTAACACACGTCGACATTTTCCCACGTCAGGAGATAGCTCGAGCCTTCAGTAAACACGTAGTCAGTGCGTAATTATCACCTTGGGCACGCAAGACGCGGCATGCGTGAGGTGCAGTACCCGGAACACAGCGACTCTGAGCACCTGGCTTCAAGTCAAGAGATGCACCTGTGGAGTCTGGTCTGTTGTGTTGAGGATACTAAACAGACTGTATTGAATGCTGGGTTTCTGTGTCTTGTTTGTTTCACGTCGTATGTGTGTCTAATAGAGAGCGATATATATATATATATATATATATATATATATATATATATATATATACATAGAGAGAGAAAGCGAGCGAGACGTGCTCCAATGATTACCCCTTTGATACCACTTAGGCCTGTTTTTTTCTCACATACGCAAAGCAGCGCGCCATATTTCATATTTTCTTGGAGAAAGAGATTCCCTTCCTTTCCATAAAAACCTGACCAAGTTTGCGCATCTCAACCGTTGCGTTCAGAAAGCGGCCACTGATGTCCATTGCCCGTTATCTCACCCCGACCTTACTCCTTAGCAGACTTTCTCTCGACTCATTATAAGTCACGATCAGACCCATAGGTACAGAGGGGACACCGGGCTACGTGCCACGCGCGCTGGAACCAAACACAACACTCGTCTGATTTAATGAGTTCCTGATGGAGGTTAATAAATTATACGTGCCCTGTTTCCTCTTTCTGGAAAATAACATCACAGGTGCCTATATCAACAGTAGATTATGTATTTCTATTTCTATATTTCCCAGGTAATTTTCTTCCTCGCAATAAATCCACCTTGTTGCTACCGCTCATTTGCGAAGGGTATTCACCCGGGAACGTCCGAACATGGTGGCATAGGCCTAGCCTACTCCCATACACCGGGTCTATAGTAAATCATCTAAGTAATCTGTATATACGGTTTAATTAACGTTCCAATCCACCGGTAAACGTACAGAAAATGACGCATAACATTCCTATCTACTCGAAAACCTATAGGCAACAATGCAAAGCGAATATTTGTGTATTGGAGAGAAATATAGCTCTGAACCATGTTAACAGAATACTTTAACTTATCCACCACAGTAGACCTATATCAATGAACATATCATTATACATATCTTATTACTCCAACTCCTAAACACATCTCATCCAGTCCCTCTAGATCTCGGCAGCAACTATAGCCTTTACAGTATCATGTCAGAATCAGACTTTCATCCGTGTTTCTCAAACGTGGTTTGCTATATCAAGGGAAGCATGCCTATCCTATTGAAAATGTTTGTCTGGTTTGACGGTCTTAACTCAAATAATATGCAGTGTGTTTCATGATTTAGTTTACAGTAGGAATATGCCTATGCTGAAACTGGAGCCAGTCGCACAGTACAGTATACATGGCTGTAGCATAATGTCTGGATAGAGTTACAGCTGCTCCAGGTATATAATTCCCCTCTGGTTGTGTTTCCAAAACAAAATTGTTTCCAGCAATTCTGAGTGAATGGGCCAACAACATACATAAACAGAGCTGTTTACAGTTAGAGAATGTTTCTGGTCAGTGTAAACTTACAGAGCCTAATTCAAGCAAAAATGCTATCAGGATAAGATTAAGCAGCCTTCCTTGAAAGAGCATTGAGATTGATTATATATTAATAATATACAGCTCAGGAAATTGCGATTTGCCTCACACAAGAAACAGCTTCACTGAAAAAAATTGACATTTTGAGGTACAGAGTAACCTTGTTTTACCAAAGTTCTCTCTCCCTCTCTCTCTCTCTCTCTCTCTCTCTCTCTCTCTCCAACCCCAACCCCCATCTCTCTCTCAATTCAATTCAATTGAAGGGGCTTTATTATCATGGGAAACATATGTTTACATTACCAAAGCAAGTGAAATAGATAATAAACAAAAGTGAAATAAACAATACAAATTAACAGTAAATATTACACTCACCAAAGCTCCAAAGGAATAAAGACCCCCCACATACATACATACATACATACATACATACATACATACATACATACATACATACATGCATGCATGCATACACGCACATACACACACACACACACACACACACACACACACACACACACACACACACACACACATACATACATACATACATACATACATACATACATACATACATACATACATACATACATACATACTGTATATACATACATACATACATACATACATACATACATACATACATACATACATACATACATACATACATACTGTACATACATACATACATACATACATACCTATACATACATACATACATACATACATACATACATACATACATACATACATACACACACACACACACACACACACACACACACACACACACACACACACACACACACACACACACACACACACACACACACACACACACACACACACACATACATACATAAACAAACACACTTGCTGTGTGTTGTATATGTGAGCAATTATCTAAAGCTAACACAGCCCCTAGAGCTCAGATTTACACTGTTCAGATTATTATATTTTATTTACCCTTTATTTAACAAGGTACGGCAGTTGAGAACAAGTTCTCATTTACAATTGCGACCAAGCCAAGATAAAGCAAAGCAGTACAACACAAACAACACAGTTACACATGGAGTAAACAAACGTACAGCCAATAACACAATAGAAAAGTCTATATAGAGTGTGTTCAAATGTAGTAAGATTAGGGAGGTAAGGCAATAAATAGGCCATAGTGGCGAAATAATTACAATTGAGCATTAACACTGGAGTGATAGAAGTGCAGAAGATGAATGTGCAAGTAGAGATACTGGGGTGAAAAGGAGCAAAAAATAAATACAAATATTGGGATGAGGTAGTTGGGTGGGCTATTTACAGATGGGCTGTGTACAGGTGCAATGATCAGTAAGCTGCTATGACAGCTGATGCTTAAAGTTAGTGAGGGAGATATAAGTCTCCAGCTTCAGTGATTTTTGCAATTCGTTCCAGTCATTGGCAGCAGAGAACTGGGAGGAAAGGCGAACAAAGGGGGAGTTGGCTTTGGGGACGACAAGTGAAATATACCTGCTGGAGCGCGTGCTACGGGTGGGTGCTGCTATGGTGACCAGTGAGCTGAGATAAGGCGGGGCTTTACCTAGCAAATACTTATAGATGACCTGGAGCCAGTGGGTTTGGCTACGAATATGAAGCAAGGGCCAGCCAAAGAGAGCATAAAGGTCGCAGTGGTGGGTAGTATATGGGGCTTTGGTGATAAAACGGATGGCACTGTGATAGACTACATCTAATTTGCTGAGTAGAGTGTTGGAGGCTATTTTGTAAATGACATCGCCGAAGTCAAGGATCGGCAGGATAGTCAGTTTTACGATGGCCTGTTTGGCAGCATGAGTGACGGTCGTTGGTGGAAGAAGGTGAGGACCAAAGCGCAGCGTGGTACTTGTTCATGTTATTTATTTAAACTGAGCACTATCAAACAAAGAAACAAAAAAAGCACAACCGAAACAGCTCCGTCAGGTGCAAAACACACTAACCAGAAAATATAATCACCCACAACTCAAGGGTGAAAACAAGCTGCCTCAGTATGGTTCTCAATCAAGGACAACGATTGACAGCTGCATCTGATAGAGAACCATACCAGGCCAAACACAAAAATACCAAATCATAGAAAAAAGAACATAGACTGCCCACCCAACTCACGCCCTGACCATACTAAAACAAAGACATCACAAAGGAACTAAGGTCAGAACGTGACAGCATTGTTGCGAAATAGGAAGCCAATTCTAGATTTAATTTTGGATTGGAGATGCTTAATGTGAGTCTTGAAGGAGAGTTTACAGTCTAACCAGACATCTAGGTATTTGTAGTTGTCCACATATTCTAAGTCAGAACCGTCCAGAGTAGTGATGCTAGATGGGCGGGCGGGTGCGGGCAGCGATCGGTTGAAGTGCATGCATTTAGTTTTACTAGCATTTAAGAGCAGTTGGAGACCACGGAAGTAGTGTTGTATGGCATTGAAGCTCGTCTGGAGGTTTGTTAACACAGTGTCCAAAGAAGGGCCAGAAGTATACAGAATGGTCATCTGTGTAGAGGTGGATCGGAGAATCACCAGCAGCAAGAGCAACATCATTGATATACAGGTATACCGAGAAAAGAGTCATTCCGAGAATTGAACCCTGTGGCATCCACATAGAGACTGCCAGATGTTCGAACAACAGGCCCTCCAATTTGACACACTGAACTCTATCTGAGAAGTAGTTAGTGGACCAGGTGAGGCAGTCATTTGAGAAACCAAGGCTGTTGAGTCTGCTGATAAGAATGTGGTGATTGACAGTGTCGAAAGCCTTGGCCAGGTCTATGAATACAGCTGCACAATATTGTCTTTAATCAATGGCCTTGAGCGAGGTTGAGGTGCACCCATGACCAGCTCGGAAACCAGATTGAATAGTGGAGAAGGTTCGGTGAGATTCGAAATGGTCGGTGATCTGTTTGTTAACTTGGCTTTCGAAGACTTTAGAAAGGCAGGGTAGGATAGATATAGGTCTATAACAGTGTGGGTCTAGAGTCTCTCCCCCTTTGAATAGAGGGAAGACCACGGCAGCTTTCCAATCTTTAGGGATCTCAGAAGATTAGAAAGAGAGGTTGAAAGTTGCTGTGGGGGGTACAGAGCTGTTGACCTGGGTAGGGGTAGCCAGGTGGAAAGCATGGCCAGCCGTAGAAAAATGCTTATTGAAATTCTCAATTATCGTAGATTTATCAGTGGTGACAGTGTTTCCTAGCCTCAGTGCAGTGGGCAACTGGGAGGAGGTGCTCTTATTCTCCATGGACTTTACAGTGTCCAAGAACGTTTTGGAGTTTGTGCGACAGGATGCACATTTCTGTTTGAAAATTCGAGCCTTTGCTTTCCTAACTGCCTGGGTATATTGGTTTCTAACTTCTCTGAAAAGTTGCATATCACTGGGGCTATTCAATGCTAATGCAGTACACCACAGGATGTTTTTGTGCTGGTCAAGGGCAGTCATGTCTGGAGTGAACCAAGGGCTATATCTGTTCTTAGTTCTACATCATCCATCATCATGAAGTGCTTTGTGAGACTAGTCAAGGACCATATCACCTCCACCCTACCTGACACCCTAGACCCACTCTAATTTGCTTACCACCCCAACAAGTCCAGAGACGACGCAATCGCAACCACACTGCACACTGCCCTAACCCATCTGGACAAGAGGAATACCTATGTGAGAATGCTGTTCATCGACTACAGCTCAGCATTTAACACCATAGTACCCTCCAAACTCATCATCAAGCTTGAGACCCTGGGTCTCGACCCTGGGTCTTGACCCCGCCCTGTGCAACTGGGTACTGGACTTCCTGACGGGCCGCCCCCAGGTGATGAGGGTAGGTAACAACATCTCCACCCCGCTGATCCTCAACACTCAACACTGGGGACCTACAAGGGTGCGTTCTGAGCCCTCTCCTGTACTCCCTGTTCACCCATGACTGCGTGGCCATGCACGCCTCCAACTCAATCATCAAGTTTGCAGATGATACTACAGTGGTAGGCTTGATTACCAACAACGACGAGATGGCCTACAGGGAGGAGGTGAGGGCCCTCGGAGTGTGGTGTCAGGAAAATAACCTCACACTCAACGTCAACAAAACAAAGGAGATGATCGTGGACTTCAGGGAACAGCAGTGGGAGCACTCCCCTATCCACATCGACAGGACAGTAGTGGAGACGGTGGTAAGTTTTAAGTTCCTCGGCGTACACATCACAGACAAACTGAATTGGTCCACCCACACAGACAGCGTGGTGAAGAAGGCGCAGCAGCGCCTCTTCAACCTCAGGAGGCTGAAGAAATTCGGCTTGTCACCAAAAGCACTCACAAACTTTTACAGATGCACAATCAAGAGCATCCTGTCGGCTTGTATCACCGACTGGTACGGTAACTGCTCTGCCCACAACCGTAAGGCTCTCCAGAGGGTAGTGAGGTCTGCACAACGCATCACCGGGGGCAAACTACCTGCCCTCCAGGAAACCTACACCACGCGATGTCACAGGAAGGCCATACAGATCTTCAAGGACAGCAACCACCCGAGCCACTGCCTATTCACCCCGCTATCATCCAGAAGGCGAGGTCAGAACAGGTGCATTAAAGCATGGACCAAGAGACTGAAAAAAAGCGTCTATCTCAAGGCCATCAGACTGTTATACAGCCATCACTAACATTGAGTGACTGCTGCCAACATACTGACTCATCTCTAGCCACTTTAATAATGGAAAAATTGATGAAAAATGTATCACTAGCCACTTTAAACAATACCACTTAATATAATGTTTACATACCCTACATTACTCATTTCATATGTATATACTGTACTCTATACCATCTACTGCATTTTGCCTATGCCGTTCTGTACCATCACTCATTCATATATTTTTATGTACATATTCTTCATCCCTTTACACTTGTGTGTATAAGGTAGTTGTTGTGGAATTGTTAGGTTAGATTACTCGTTGGTTATTACTGCATTGTCGGAACTAGAAGCACAAGCATTTCGCTACACTCGCATTAACATCTGCTAACCATGTGTATGTGAGAAATACAATTTTATTTTATTTACATTTTTTAATGGGGCATGCTTATTTAAGATGGTGAGGAAAGCACTTTTAAAGAATAACCAGGCATCCTCTACTGACAGAATGAGTTCAATATCCTTCCAGGATACCTCGGCCAGGTCGATTAGAAAGTCCTGCTTGCTGAAGTGTTTTAGGGAGCGTTTGACAGGGATGAGGGGTGGTCGTTTGACCTTGGGCCCATTACGGACGCAGGCAATGAGGCAGTGATCGCTTACATCCTGGTTGAAGACAGCAGAGGTGTATTTAGAGGGTTAGGTTGGTCAGGATGATATCTATGAGGGTGTCCATGTTTACGGATTTAGGGTTGTACCTGGTAGGTTCCATGCTAATTTGTGTGAGATTGAGGGCATCTAGCTTAGATTGTAGGACGACCGGGGTGTTAAGCATATCCCAGTTTATGTCACCTGACAGTACAAACTCTGAAGATAAATGGGGGGCACTTAATTCACATATGTTGTCCAGGGCACAGCTGGGGGCTGAGGGGGGTCTTTAACAAGCGGTAACAGTGAGAGACTTATTTCTGGAAAGGATAATTATTTATTTTTTAACCTCTTGAATCTCCCCATCCCGGATCCGGGATCGTGACTAAAGCCTCAGGCTCATTAGCATAACGCAACGTTAACGATTTCTGAAAATCGCAAATAAAATGAAAATAATGCGCCTGCTCTCAAGCTTAGCCTTTTCTTAACAACACTGTCATCTCAGATTTTCAAAATATGCTTTTGAACCATAGCAATTGACTAATTTGTGTAAGAGTATGCTAAGCTAGCTTAGCATTTTGAGTAGCATTTAGCACGCAACATTTTCACAAAAACCAGATAACCAAATAAAGAAAATCATTTACCTTTGAAGAGCTTCGGATGTTTTCAATGAGGAGACTCTCAGTTACATACCAAATGCGCAGTTTTTCTTGAAAGCGTCTGTGTGTAGGAGAAATCGCTCCGTTTTGTACATCACATTTGGCTACCGAAACGAACCGAAAATTCAGTCACCTACAACGTCAAACTTTTTCCGAATTAACTCCATAATATCGACCGAAACATGGCAAACGTTGTTTGGAATCAATCCTCAAGGTGTTTTTTCACATATCTCTTCATTGATATATCGTTCGTGGAAGCCTGTATTCTTCTCTAAATTCCATGGAAAAATACTTGCTGCTGACTTTTGCGCACCAATTTCGGCGCAGGACACCGGGCGGACACCTGGTAAATGTGGTCTCTTATGGTCAATCTTCCAATGATATGCCTACAAATACGTCACAATGCTGCAGACACCTTGGGGAAACGACAGAAAGGGCAGACTTACTCCTCTCGCATTCACAGCCATATAAGGAGACAATGGAAAACAGAGCCTCAAAAATCCTGCTCATTTCCTGGATGCCGTCTCATCTTGGTTTTGCCTGAAGCTCACGTTCTAGGGCACGCACAGAAAATATCTTTGCAGTTCTGGACACGTCAGAGTGTTTTCTTTCAAAAGCTATCAATTATATGCATAGTCAAGCATCTTTTTGTGACAAAATATCTTGTTTAAAACGGGAACGTTTTTCATCCAAAAATGAAATTGCGCCCCTAGAGTTTCAACAGGTTTTAAAGTAGAAGCTTGAACTGTTTGGGCACAGACCTGGATAGCATGACAGAACTCTGCAGGTTGTCTCTGCAGTAGATTGCAACTCCACCCCTTTTGGCAGTTCTATCTTAGCAGAACATTTTGAAGTTGGGGATGGAAATTTCAGACTTTTTGGTGACCTTCCTAAGCCAGGATTCAGGCGACTAGGACATTAGGGTTGTCGGAGTGTGCTAAAGCAGTGAATAAAACAAACTTAGGGAGGAGGCTTCTGATGTTAACATGCATGAAACCAAGGTTTTACGGTTACAGAAGTCAATAAATGATAGCACCTGGGGAATAGTAGTGGAACTGGGGCTACAGGACCTGGGTTAACCTCTACATAACCAGAAGAACAGAGGAGGAGTAGGATAAGGGTATGGCTAAAGGCTATACGAAC
Source organism: Oncorhynchus masou masou (assembly GCF_036934945.1). NCBI lineage: Eukaryota > Metazoa > Chordata > Actinopteri > Salmoniformes > Salmonidae > Oncorhynchus > Oncorhynchus masou. The sequence continues at coordinate 98,149,961 of NC_088235.1, forward strand.
TGGTCTTCTAGTGGGTTGGGGACAGAGAATAAAGGGAGCAGATATCTGGGCGTGGTAGAATATATTCAAGGCATAATGTACAGACAAGGGTATGGTAGGATGTGAGTACAATGAAGGTAAACCTAGGCGTTGAGTGACGATGAGAGAGGTTTCGTCTCTGGAGGCACCAGTTAAGACAGGTGAGGTCTCTGCATGTGTGTGGGGTGGGACAAAAGAGCTATCTGAGGCACTTTGAGCAGGACTGAGGGATCTACAGTGAAATAAAACAATAAGAACTAGCCAAGACAGCAGTAGATAATTCATGTTGACATTAGAGAGAGGCATAAAGCAATCACAGGTGTTGATCAGGGCTAAGACAACAATGGGTAAATGGTGATGAATGGGAAGAACTGGTCAGTTAGATACATACATACAGGACCTGAGTTTGAGGCTGGGGCCGACAGGTAAACAAAATGAGGTACCGTATTATTGGAACAGTCCAGGGAACATCAGCTGTGCAGCCGAGTGATCATAGGGTCAAAAGAGCAGCAATAGGTGAGTCAGGGTGCCGTTCGGTAGTCACGACTACGCTAGGCAAGCAGGGAACACAGCTTTCAGAAAAGCTATCGGGCCGGGGCTAGTAAATGGTTCTTCGTAACAGAATAGCCTGTTGAGACCACATCGGGCGATCACATCGGTAGTCCAGTCGTGATGGATCGGCGGGGCTTTGTGTCAACAATAAAGGCAAAGGAGGCATTGTAGCCCTAGAATAGCTGGTATATGGGCCTAGCTCGAGGCTAGCTCAAGGCTAGCTGGTGCTTGTTTCGGAACAGAGGCGTTAGCTCACAGTAGCCACTCGTTTGCAGCTAGCTAGCTGCGATGATCCAGTGTAATGATCCGGAGCAGCAGGAATCTGGTGATATGGCAGAGAAAAGCAGTCCGATATGCTCTGGGTTGATATCGCGCTGTGCAGACTGGCAGGTGTTGTCCGAACTAAGGCTAGCTGATGACAGGGAAAAAGTTGAAGACCGCTTGCCGTGGCTAACAAAGACTAGTAGCTAGTTAGCTCGCTAGCTCCTGATGGAAGTTCCAGTTATAAGGAATAAAAATAGCAGATCCCTACCACATTGGGTGAGGCGGTTTGCAGGAAAGTATATTTAGTTCGTAGATAGAAAGTGAGATGAAGATATTACACAAAAAGGACCGGCTATTTACACGGGTTAAGACATGGGATAAGACAAAGACAAATACCCACGTCCTACTGCAACGCCAGAACTAAACACCAGGTTAAGCCTGGTGTTTAGTACCAACGATATGGATACATGTTCTATACGTGTTATAGCTCAGATGTATAGGCATCTCTCTTGGCCCCTTTTACAATCCATTTCCTCCTCCCTATTCTCTCTGTCTCTCAATCTCTATCTACCTCCCTGTACGTTAACTATTCACACCCTTTCACCTTAGTATCCCCCCTCTCTCTGTCCATATATATGTGCAGTTTAACAGCAGGGCTCTTGACCTAACATGAGTAGGAGGGGGAAGTGACAAATTGATTAGCCTAAAGGTTTCATGGCTCCCCTTCTTGAACAGCCATTTTGGTTTAAAATGTTTTTAATATGTGGTGCTTGTGTCTATATGCCAATGCAAGGCAAATATCCTGACACCTGTGTGTAAGAAGAGAGTTATATAGGCCTGTATAAATTGCTCTGTTGAGGTGCAACACAGACACAGAAACAACTAAATTATTTTCCCCTCTATGAAAAAGAAGGGCGACTAGGTGACCCTCACACAATATCACTAGAATGTTTCATCTCTGATTACAAATCAAATCAAATTTTATTGGTTGCATACACAAATTTAGGAACTGCCGGTGTTGTCGAAATGCTTGTGTTCCTAGCTCCAGTGCAGTAATATCTAATAATACTAAATCTAAAAGTACAAAAATGGAATTAAGAAATATAATATTAGGAAGAGCAATGTCAGAGTCCAGAGTATAAATACAGTATATATATATGATGGGATGTATAGACATTATGGACAGTATGTGGACAGTATGTGGATAGAATGTGTAGTATATCTGTAGAATACATAGGATAGAATAGTTTATAGTTTATAGTATAAGCACCAATAGTTGAATACAGTATACAGTATATACTGTACATATGAAATGAGTAAAATAGTATGCAAACATTATTAAAGTGAACAGTGTTCCATTATTAAAGTGACCAGTGTTCCATAACATATTGAGAAATAAATCCCTACTATAGATGGTTTAGAGTACAATATCATGAATGGTGAAAGTGTTTAGCTGGAATTCAAGAAGTCAAGAGTTAACTCAGTGGTAAATCAAAATAGGGAAGCAGAGCTATGTGCACTAGCTATCATTATCACCGTCACTGCACAGCAAACATGTGTACACTGATTGAGTGTGAAGAGGCACCAAGAACATTTTACACAGCTTTGTTATTGCTAATGGTGGGCTGGGGGTGTGTTGAAGTGTGAGTGTGTGTGTGTGTATGTATGTGTCTAAGTTGGATCTGATTACACCCATTCTGCTCAGATGGCTACACACACCTGTGTGGGACATATTTGGCGTGAGAGACAGCGAGCACACCTGCTTTTCTGTTGTGTCCCCCTTTCTTACGTAACGACGAAGCGACACCATTCATTCCAATGTTGACTAAATCATAACTCACATTTACACATCACTTACCACTTGAATGGCTCTAAAGCTATTCTGCTTAGTTTTCCCTTAGATCATGCTGTACACTTAGTAACACAATGCAGTTAGTGAAGAGTGTGTTCAGAGGATACATGAGAGCTGAGGGTCAGTGGGGTCAATTGAGTAAACAACACTGTGTAGAACACAGGGTTGGAGCCATTCACACATAAGGTTGAATGTGGGTGTTTGGGAAATATCTACTGCCTGAAGCTCATCTGGCCCAATGCCTCCATCATTGTTAAGGATTGTGGGTTGTTTTAAATTGTAATGGTCCTACAAGTTTTTTATTTTATTTTTTATTTATTTTTATTTATCCGTTATTTTACCAGGTAAGTTGACTGAGAACACATTCTCATTTGCAGCAACGACCTGGGGAAGAGTTACAGGGGAGAGGAGGGGGATGAATGAGCCAATTGAATGAGCCAAGTGCAGGACAAAGCTTTCAAGAATTAAAAAAACACACACACGCACACACACACACACACACACACACACACACACACACACACACACACACACACACACACACACACACACACACACACACACACACACACACACACACACACACACACACACACACACACACACACACACACACACACACACACACACACACACACACACACACTCAATAACAAAATAAATGTATGTATAATGTGCGAATGTTTGTGTGCTAAAATTGGCACCTTGTTCCTGTAGAACAGTCTTTGGCGTGAGAAGAGAAATCTCTTGAAGTGTTGACGAGTGGAATGTAAATAATGTAAACTGATCATTGGGTGAATCCTCACCTGCGTCTGTAAGTCCTAATATAGCTGAACCTTTGCTTGGGTCTGTGCTCACACGCTAACCCCTGTCTGCTCGTCTGTGGATGACTCTCTACCTCCATCGCATCTGTTTCCTTCCAGCTCTCATCACTCTCTCTAACTCCAACTCTGTGTGAGTAGGTCAGAGGAGTGTGTGTGTGTGTTTGTGTGTGTAATGTGTGAGCCACGTAGAGAGGGCTCTATGACAGGCCCTGCTTATAGTGTACTTGCTTCACTACACCTCAGAGTGGGGATTGTCTCTACAACACTGTGTACAGAAAGGGTAGATATTCCTAAACAATTCCATCCATATTTGAGCGCAAGTGTGTGGTGCTGGGTTGGGTATTGTGTTTTAGTGTGTGTGAATTAGTGTGCTTGTGGTGTGTGTGTATGCCTGAATATTGACAGCTGTGTGTGTGTGTGTGAGTGTGTAAGACAGCGTAATACAGGTAGGTCAGCCAGTGGAGGATTGCAGTGCATGCATTCCATTTAGTTTATTCCTTCAACGTTAGATAATTATGGTTATTATCCTCTAAACGTTTTTTTTTTCCGTGCTCTGTTGCTCTGCTGCTCTGTTTTCTGTCTCTCCTACTTTTTGTTTTGGAAGATAAGGGGTGGGAGGCTTCCAGTCCATTCAGTATAATCAGCAACACCTGAACACTTTACAGTTACAGAACAAAGTTCCCACACAGTGAGTTCTCAGTCTGATGTTTATTCATGCACTACTGGCACAGTTCTGTGCAATGAGATCACATTGTGTGTTTATACTATTGCGGTTTCTATGTATTAGTTGCTTAGTATACTATATAGTTGCATATATACAGTGCCTTCAGAAAGTATTCATACCCCTTGACTTATTCAACAACCCATAATGACAAAGTGAAAAGGTGTTTTTAGACATTTTTGCAGATGTATTGAAAATTAAAAATATAAATATCTCATTTACATAAGCATTCACACACCTGTGAACTACAAGGTCGTTGATCCATCCACAGTTTTCTCCTATGACAGCAATTCAAGTTTGTAACTGTTTTAAAGTCACCATTGGTCTCATGGTGCAATTCCTGTGTGGTTTCCTTCCTCTTTGGCAGCTGAGTTAGGAAGAACGCCTGTATCTTTGTAGTGCCTGGGTGTATTGATTCACCATCCAAAGAGTAATTAAGAGCTTATGTCTGCTTTTCTTTTGTTTACCCATCTACCAACAGGTGCCCTTCTTTGCGAGGCATTGGAAAACCTCCCCGGTCTTTGTGGTTGAATCTGTGTTTAAAATTCACTTTTGGAAGGCTTGACTGAGGGACCTTACAGTTAATTGTATGTGTGGGGTACAGAAATTAGGTATTCATTCAAAATCATGTTAATCACTATTATTGAGTCCATGCAACTTATAATGTGACTTGTTAAGTACATTTTTACTCCTGAACTTATTTAGGCTTGCCATAACAAATGGGTTGAATACTTACTGACTAATTTATTAATTTGTAAAAATGTGTAAAAATACATAATACACAATTCCCTTTGACATTATGGGGTATCGTGTGTCGGCCAGTGACAAACAAATCTAAATGTAAATCCATTTTAAATCCAGGCTGTAACACAGCACAATATGGAAAAAGTCAAGGGGTGTGACGTGTGAATTCTGTCTGAAGGTACTGTATGTGTGTATGTCTATATGCTCTAGCATGATGCCTTTTGTCCTCACCCTTCAAAGACTGGCTTATTTCACTGGGCAGTAATGGTGGATACTATACACTCTTAGAAAAAAGGTGCTATTCAGGAGAACCCTATGAAGAACCCCTTTTCCAGGTAGAACACATTTGGGTGCTATGTAGAACCCTTTCCACAGAGGGTTCTTCCTGGAACCCAAAAGGTTTCTCCTATGGGAACAGCTGAAGAACCATTTTAGGTTCAAGAGAGTACCTTTTTTCTAAGAATGCATGTGAAGGATGTGAGCACAGTGTCTGTCATCATAATAATAAAGATATGTATGGGCCTCCCGAGTGGTGCAGTGCTCTAAGGCACTGCATCACAGTGCTAGTGGTGTCACTACAGACCCAGGTTTGATCCCGGGTTGTATCACAACCGGCCGTGATCAGGAGTCCCGTCAGGGCGGTGCACAGTTGGCCCAGTGTCGTCCAGGTTAGGGGAGGGTTTGGCTGGGGGGGGGGCTTTACTTGGCTCATCATGCTCTAGCGACTCTTTGTGGCGGGCCGTGCGCCTGTAGGCTGACCTCAGTTATCAGTTGAATGGTGTTTCCTCTGACACATTGGTGCGACTGGCTTCTGAGTTAAGTGGGCGGGTGTTAAGAAGCGTGGTTAGACAGGTCATGTTTCAGAGGACGCATGACTCGACCTTCGCCTCCCAAGCCTGCTGGGGAGTTGCAGCGATGAGACAAGATCAAAATTGGGGAGAAAAAGGGGGTAAAATACAAAAAATAAATATATATACAGTATTTATATGGCTCTATCACTTTACTGGGTCGCAACACAGGTTGATGTACAGTATGTCCAGCACTATAAAAGGGGTAATAAAGTCTGCAAAGCAAACATTCTCACTATTTTCTTACTATGACCTGACATAAGCGGATGTTGTTTGTCAAATCTGAGATGTATCATGAGTACTTTGGTTGTTGTCGTGTTGCACAAAAAGACTCACACCCATGTAACAAATGCCATCACACACACAGCACAATGACATTATCTTGGATAAGGCTTTGAGAACTCTTCATACACAGCTTTCATCTCCACCACTATAAATAAATATAAATAAGAAATGAGGAACTGTAACGTGAGAGAGCCCGAGTCAGGTTATCTCCTGCAATCAATTGGCAGAGAAGGCTATGCCAGTGTGTGTGTGTGTGTGTGTCAAGACTCGGTAATTCTGGGTTCCCCTGCGTTCTTACCTGAGGTGATGTTGCCGCCCTGCCAAACCAACAGAGGAAAAAAAGAGATGCACAAATACATGAACCCAGCAAGCAAGGGTATAATTAAAGTAATTAAGGAGAGGGGTGAAACACAGGTGAAGCACAGGTGAAAGGTGTTACAGCAGCCGTTCCCTTGCTGAAAACCAAGAAGGCACACCGACGACGGTAAGGTGACGCATAAGGGTTATTCCAGTGTCCTTCATGTGTTCCAATGCATGGACAATAATGGTAGAACTTCTCTTCCCTTCACATTCTTCTCCTGGCTTCTCTTCTCTGGCCCATTCATGGCGGGGGCTATTCCAGGAGTTGGCAGGACAGATGTGTACAGTATAGGGGTGGCCTTACATAAGAGGACTTGCTGAACCCTGAAGTCAGAGATGCTGATCCTTTGTCTGCACGAAAAGACAACGAAAATGTAAATGTGCTTTTGATCCGTCTATCTGCATATTTCAAGACATGGCATATGAGGGTATAGTGAGATACCCAATGGGTTGGGCAATACTTTTCTTGTCAATCGTTTTAGGAAAAAACGTATACTTAAAAACTGGAAATGAAATGATCCTGCATCATTAAGAGAGTGGAAAAATCAAATGCATTATTATTTAAATATTTAAAAGGTGTGGGTGACAGAGAAAAACAGAATAGCGCAATTTCAGGCATATGGCATAGAAATCCCGCTATGCCCTCCGACAAACCATCAAACAGGCAAAGCGTCAATACAAGACGAAGATTGAATCCTACTACACCGGCTCCGACGCTCATCGGATGTGGCAGGGCTTGCAAACTATTATAGACTACAAAGTGAAGCATAGCCGCAAGTGGCACAGTGACACGAGCCTACCAGACGATCTAAATAACTAATATGCTCACTTTGAGGCAAGCAACACTGAAACATGCACGAGCGCATCAGCTGTTCTGGATGACTGTGTGATCACGCTCTCCGCAGCCGATGTGAGTAAGACCTTTAAACAGGTCAACATTCACAAGGCCGCAGGGCCAGACGGATTACCAGGACGTGTACTGCGAGCTGACCAACTGACAAGGTTCTTCACTGACATTTTCAACTTCTCCCTGTCTGAGTCTGTAATACCAACATGTTTCAAGCAGACCACCATAGTCCCTGTGACCAAGAACACTAAGGTAACCTGCCTAAATTACTACTTACCTGTAGCACTCACATCTGTAGCCATGAAGTGCTTTGAATTGCTGGTCATGGCTCACATCAACACCGTCGTCCCAGAAACCCTAGACCCACTCCAATTTGCATACCGCCCCAACAGATCCACAGATGATGCAATCTCTATTGCACTCCACACTGCCCGTTCCAACCTGGACAAAAGGAACACCTATGTGAGAATTCATTGACTACAGCTCAGCGGTTAACACCATAGTGCCCTCAAAGCTCATCACTAAGCTAAGGACCCTGGGACAAAATACCTCCCTCTGCAACTGGATCCTGGACTTCCTGACGGGCCGCCCTCAGGTGCTAAGGATAGGTAAGAACACATCCGCCACGCTGATCCTCAACACGGTGGCCCCTCAGGTGTGTGTGCTCAGTCCCCTCCTGTACTACCTGTTCACTCATGACTGCACGGCCAGGCACGACTCCAACACTATCATTAAGTTTGCCAGTGACACAACAGTGGTAGGTCTGATCACCGACAATGACGAGACAGCCTATAGGGAGGAGGTCAGAGACCTGGCTGTGTGGTGCCAGGACAACAACCTCTCACTTAACGTGATCAAGACAAAGGAGATGATTGTGAACTACAGGAAGAGGAGGACTGAGCACGTCCCCATTCTCATCGACGGGTCTGTAGTGGAGCAGGTTGAGCGCTTCAAGTTCCTTAGCGTCCACATCACCAACAAACTAACATGGTCCAAGCACACCACGACCGTCGTGAAGAGGGCACAATAAAACCTATTCCCTCTCAGGAGAAAATATTTGGCATGGGTCCTCAGATCCTCAAGAGGTTCTACAGCTGCACCATCGAGGGCATCCTGACTGGTTGCATCACTGCCTGGTATGGCAACTGCTCGGCCTCCGACTGCAAGGCACTACAGAGGGTAGTGCGTACAGCCCAGTACATCACTGGAGCCAAGCTTCCTGCCATCCAGGACCTCTATACCAGGCGGTGTCAGAGGAAGGCCCTAAAAATGGTCAAATACTCCAGCCACCCTAGTCATAGACTGTTCTCTCTGCTACCGCATGGCAAGCGGCACCGGAGCGCCAGGTCTAGGTCCAAGAGGTTTCTAAACAGCTTCTACCCCAAAGCCATAAGACTTTCTGAACATCTAATCAATTTACTACCCAGGCTATTTGCATTGCCCCCCCCCCCTACACTGCTGATACTCGCTGTTATTATTTATGCATAGTCACTTTAATAACTTTAATTAAACATTACCTCAATTACCTCGACTGACCCGGTGCCCCCGCACATTGACTCTGTACCAGTACCCCCTGTATATAGCCTTGCTATTGTTACCTTACTGCTGCTCTGAAATGATTTCTTACTCTAATTTATTACTTTTTGTAGGTATATTCTTAAAACTGCATTGTTGGTTAAGGGCTTGTAAGTAAGCATTTCACTATAAGGTCTACAGCTGTTTGATTTGATAGTCTTACAAGCACTGGATAGATGCGATGGGAACATATGGGTCTGGGCAGGTGTGATGTTGTTGATGTTTTTGTGCATCTGTCTGTTGTCGTTTGCCTGTATTTGTTAATACTGTTTGAAAAATAAAATATAATCTTCCAAAAAAAGAAGACAACAAAAAGCCCATCAAGAGGTAAAGGAGAAACGATCAGCCCACAAGGCCAGCCACTTAATGCCTCTGCCCGTAAATGTTACTGTTCTGTTCCCGCGTTCTACTTAATGACTCCTGTCCTGTCCATGCGGGCAGCGCGGGATCACACACCCATCCATCTTAAACTGCCGCCTGCTATCTCTATGCTTTCTGTTCTTCACACGCTACTGAGTCCCCTCGCACGCTCAGCATCTCCACTATGGGGGGGATGCGTCCCTAATGGCACCCTATCATGACAAAATACTGGATCTGTTCAAAAGTAGTGCACTATATAGGGAATAGGGTGCCATTTGGCATGTACCCCAACAGTACAATAGAAGAAAGCCAGCTATGAGTGATCCTCGCTATGAACGCTTTATGTTCTCTCTATGACAGAGTGGCTGATATGTGTGATATGACCTACCTACCTCCATTCAGCAGCGCTGTAGGCTGTTTTGTATGTTAGCATAAACACAGGGCCAAATCAATACTTGCTGTATGCTCCCCATGCCTGCCTGACTGCCCGCCTGCCTGCCTGCCTGCCTGCCTGCCTGCCCGCCTGCCTGCCCGCCTGCCTGCCCGCCCGCCTGCCCGCCTGCCTGCCTGACTGCCCGCCTGCCTGCCTGCCTGCCGCGAGCTGCTCTGTTTACCTGGCAGTCGTTCAGACCTTTTCTGTCTAAACTTGAAATAGGATCCAAAACACTCCACTCACGCATAGTGGTTTGCACGAGATGCTTTGGTTCCCTCCCTCTACGTTCCCCGACAACGGGGCTCCCGAACGCTAATTTTACACACTGCCTGACCGGGAGGGGGAACACACCTAGCCAGAGGGTCATATCTATCTGCAATTAAAGCATTAATGCTTAAAACAAGCCTGGGAATTGGCTGACTCATACAAGCCAGCAAACACGCACAGAGCTGCAAGGTGATAACATCAATCTTCACTTTATTTATATCTCACCTTTGTTTCAACTGCTTATGTATCAGAGCAACTGCCAGTGGTTTGTGTGTGTCTTATTTTCCTGACTTATTTCTTCATGTGTTTTTTTTGCTCTTCTGAACAGGACCTTGCAGCACACTGTTTTCCAAACAGATTCATTCTGCAGTAATGCTCTTGACATAAACCACAGACCACAGACAGTCTAGCAGGTCTGGTACACCTGGTATACAACAACTGTTGACTGCATAATCAGGTCAGTCAGAACAGTAAATCACATTGACATCAGAGCCGCCTTCCTACTCTTCATTGGCCTCTGAGGCGTGTGGTAGCAAGCCAGGGCCCCCCAGAACCCACACAACACACACACACACACACACGCACACACACACACACACACACACACACACACACACACACACACACACACACACACACACACACACACACACACACACACACACACACACACACACACACACACAAACTTGGGAAAGCTGTAAATCAACCCGAGCAGGACTGTTTAAGATATGGTATAGTGAAGGAGGAGGTTCATAATTTACCTTTACACTAAGGTCAACTGGGCTAAGGCCAGTCAAGACTGGTGTGTGTGTTTTCCTCAGGCCTTAACATATACATAAACATTTAGTTTCATTCATAAAAAGTTTACAGAATGAAACATTTTTAATTGAAATTTCTAAAAAAGTTTATCTTGTTCATCTTTCTGCTTTGAGTTCTAACGTGTTTCATTGGTAATGCAAGTGCAATTAGAAACATCCTGAACCTCCTTAGCAGATGCTACTGTTTGGAGTTAGTGCTATTAGATATTGATCCAGTTTTATTTCCTATATTCATATAATTAAGCATCGGAAGGAAGTGCGATCGGAAACAGGGCCTAATCTCTTCCAGGGCTGTGGTCTGTAGCGGCGACTGTGTGTGTGTATGTGTGTGTGTTCGCGCCAGTGAAGCCAGCATTGATCTCTGGGAGCAAATAGCAGGTGGACGGCTGGTGGTTTTACAGTATAGTACCCAGAAGCCAGTACCCAGCCCAGCGACCATGGATGGACACACACACACACACACACACACACACACACACACACACACACACACACACACACACACACACACACACACACACACACACACACACACACACACACACACACACACACACACACACACACACACACACACACACACACACACACATCTGACTGGAGGACGAAGAAGAAAGGTTAGACTGAAGTAAGTGCAGACCTCGCTGTAAGTCGTTAAATCTCAGACATCATTATGTACCTGAACCCCCTTCACATACCTGAAGAACATGTGAGGTTGTCATGGAGACAGACATGCTGACAGACAGACCAAAAGGACGAGGAGGAAAGAGAGGAAGGGATGTCTGGGATGTTTGGATCAGAAATACACCATGTTTTCACTCACTCAGCAACATGCATGGTGTACAATGATTCTTGTATATTGAGGATTTCTATGTAGGCCTACATTTAATTTTAGCATTAACCTCCAATTTAAATACAGAGGACTTGATAAACATCCCTCAAGAGATATTGCAGAATGTTGCATAAAGGAATTATTTTGCTGAATATTGATTTACAATAGTGGAATGAAGAAAATAACAATTAGGCCTACATGTAGCCTGTCAGTTCACTGAGAGGTGAGAGGTGGTATTTATAGAATCAAATGTCGATGAGATGGTTTATATGCTTCTGCTATATTTAAATCAAAACGATCTCCAATTATACAAAAGATCTAACCATAATTACTGCTATGCAATCTATCTGTCTGCCATCTCCTTTCAAGTCAGGATACGTTCTGTGACCGCACAGCTTCACTTTAATGAACCTTTCCCTGGAAAAGTGTTATGTTATGTAAAAACACCCGGTAACTATTTATACAGTAACACACCTGACGAGGCAACTATCCAAACAGAAGGTGTTGAACCTGGCCCTTGCGTGCCGATCCAACCCAGACATCTGATTCATTACAGGGAGTCCGTTGAGGGAAAGAAAAAGGACCCGATGAAAAGTAACCAAAGTGAGTCTGCAGGCTCGACCTGCCTCAACAGCATCATGCGTGTTAGCTAATAAAACCCTCCCTTCCCTCCTTCCCTCACTGCCTCCGCCTCCCTCCCTCTCTCCCTCTCTCCCTCCCCCGCTCCGGGCCCGTTCGTGCAGACGAGGTGACACATCTCCATACCTGGGACGGAGCCCTGCAGGTAGGCCTAGATAATATCACTGTTACTATACAGACCGTGTTTGGGTTAGCTGGAAAACACTTCAACGGTGGGGGCAAAACAAAGTGATCTGCAGTATGTGATAACATCACGAAGCTGCCCCCTACAAATGTATGTATATGCTATGTAAACACTGGAGTCTTGCACGAAACACCAACACATACTAGAAGGATTTGTATCTTTCTTTCTTCAGGATAGGCTTTTGTGAGTGTGTTGTTGTCGTACATGGGGTGTTTATATAGCCATTGAAGCACAGATTTATGATAACGATCAGTAAGACTAACTGTTGCCATTGGCGTTGGCTAATGGGGATCCTAATAAATCAAATCAAAAGTTCAAATCAAATAGAAATCTAATAATGTTGACTATTAATGCAATATTTTAGGATGCATAATGTTAATTTAAGTAATTTACTAAAACACACTATTCCTACTAATAATCAAAACAAATGGACTTTGGCTTGCTAATTCTTGCTCCCTATTTTCTGGAATGAACAGAAACCCAGTCTATTTTTAATTGAAGTCTCTACAATGCAGGTCATTATATACATTCTCTCTCATCTACTTATAAACAGAATGAAAAATATATAATATGCGGTTGCCGGTCTGGACCAGAACAGCCCTGACTGGTTGCTTCTGTAAGCAGATCACCCAGGTGGTCCATGTGTGACGGGAGAGGAAGGAAAATATCTGCTGCATTCAATACAAGAACAAGGGAAGTCTTTATTTCTAGGGCTCTGTTTAATATATTTAGTGGTGTGTGTGTGTATGTGTTAATATGACACTTAAAAAAGCGTCATATTAGTCTCTGTTTACCCTATGACAAATATTTGTCACCATAAGAGGGTCATGATACAACACACATTTAATCTAGGTTAAAGTGACAAAATGACCTGTATCTGTTTGTCCACAGTAAGTCTGTTATGGGGACACCTGAGGCCTTGGACGTCTGCCACATTCTTTACGACAATTTAGCAATCTTCATTAATTACATGCATGGTTGAAGTTACATTATTAGGATGGACCCATAGCAGTTTTATTTATTACATTATTAGGATGGACCCATAGCAGTTTTATTTATTACATTATTAGGATGGACCCATAGTAATTTTATTTATTACATTATTAGGATGGACCCATAGCAGTTTTATTTATTACATTATTAGGATGGACCCATAGCAGTTTTATTTATTACATTATTAGGATGGACCCATAACAGTTTTATTTATTACATTATTAGGATGGACCCATAGCAGTTTTATTTATTACATTATTAGGATTCTAGCAACCTAAGCCAACCATTGTCATTACACCCCCCCCTTCTCTCTCTCTGAGTGGAGAAACATGAGGTTCTTACAGACACACACACCCATACAAACCCTCCCCCTCACACACACACACAGCGCTGACTACCCTACATGCTGTAAAAATAACAACCCTATTGTAAATCCAGGAATTACAATACATGACCACTGATGACCTCAAGAACAACCATCTATTAGTCAATGCTGTCTGAAAACAAGGTTACATGAAAATATGAGGAAACTGTGTGTGTGCGTGCCTGTGTGCGTGCTTGAATGTGTATGTGTGTGTGGTTGGCTCTAACTCTTGGGGGTACCCGGGTGTAATATTTCACAATGCTTTCTACTGTCTAACAGGTGTGAGTCAGTGTTAACGGTATGCCATCGCGTGTGTGAGGCTGTGAGCCAGGCCGTTGAGGTTGGGCCTTTGTCTTGACTGAATGTTTTCTTTAGGCTGGTGTAACACAGGGAGAGCCTCGGCTCGGAGTGACGCAGAGAAAGGTGTCCTCACACTGATCTGTTTTGTTTTTATGTGTTTGTGTTTATGTGTGTGTTTGTGGTCATGTGTGTGTGTGTGTTGTGTGTTATTAGGGCTAAATGTGCTTGTTTGGACAGGTGTCAATGGTGCATGGAATCGCTGCAATAGACAAGGGGGGTTCCTATGTGCTCTGGCTACAGTAACTGTTTACTGAGTTGTTTCCAGGTTGTCGTTTTCTGGGGTGGGGCATGCTGCGGAGGTTGGGGTGTTATTGATACCAAGGTAACAGTGGGAGAAGGCCATGGATATGTCCCAAATGGAATCTTATTCCCTATTGGCCCTGGTTAAAAGTAGTGCACTATATAGAGAATAGGGTGCCATTTGAGACTCAACTCATGTCACATCTGACTCCAGGTCAGCCAGGTGACCAGAGCCTTGTTGGTAATGACTGTTTGAATCAGCTCTAGTGTCAGTGAGTTTCCATCTATTGTTCCTGACTGGTTTCTCAGGTATCCAACAACCGCAGAAAAAGTTCTAAAAATAACATGGCATGGCCCTCCTCCCCTCACACCTCTGGTGATTTACAATCTCTCTCTCTCTCTATCTCTCTCTCTCTCTCTCTCTCTGCCTCTCTCTCTCTGTCTCTCTGTCTCTCTCTGTCTCTCTCTCTCTCTCTGTCTCTCTCTCTCTCTCTCTCTCTGCCTCTCTCTCTCTCTGTCTCTCTCTCTCTCTGTCTCTCTCTCTCTCTGTCTCTCTCTCTGTCTGTCTGTCTGTCTGTCTGTCTGTCTCTCTCTCTCTCAGTCTGTGACATTAGAGACATACCCACCCTGTCTTGTGAAAAACAGGAAAAATTTCATAGGGAAATCTCACAGGGATGCGTCTACCAGCAACCTGGCTCACTTGCCACCATTAGGTGGTGGGCCAAACCAGAAAAACATGAAGTTGATCAATCCCCCACCATTCTTATGATGGCTATAACATTTGATGGCACCTTCAATTCTTGCACATTTTCTCATAAAAGGTATATTTTAACACTCTGTCTGCTCATACAAATTTGCCAAACTGCTAAACTTGGAACCAATCAGAACTGCTGTACATACCCCCCGTCATGAAGGCAGCCAATGGCCTGCTTCTATCTACGATGTAAACACAGCCTCTTGTGAAAACATGAGCTCCTGTCTGATGAAGGGGAACACATACAGCTAGCTCCCAAAGACTGAAATATGCAGCATGCAATACAAATGGTCTTGATAATATGAAGAGATAACGCAGTTGACGTTTAGCCAATTTTTGAACGCTAGCCAATGTTACATACTAGCCTAGCCAGCTACTGTAAATGTTCATTTTTATCATGTTTTGGCATGATGATAGGTCTCATTTCAAGTAACTATCTTCAGGCTTAAAGAAACATTCAATCATATACGTTGCATGTAAACTCAAATAAAAGCATGTAGATAGAAGAATGTGTGTGTGTGTGTCATGTATGCTGGAATGGAGGTTAAAAAATGACAGCTGCATATGCATATTAGCCAATACATATGGCATAGACTACATACAGTTGAAGTCGGAAGTTTACATACACCTTAGCCAAATACATTTAAACTCAGTTTTTCACAATTCCTGACATTTAATCCTAGTAACAATTCTCTTTCTTATGTCAGTTATGATCACCACTTTATTTTAAGAATGTGAAATGTCAGAATAATAGTGGAGAGAATGATAGATTTCAACTTTTGTTTCTTTCATCACATTCCCAGTGGGTCAGAAGTTTACATACACTCAATTAGTATTTGGTAGCATTGCCTTTAAATTGTTTAACTTGGGTCAAACATTTCTAGTAGCCTTCCACAATAAGTTGGGTGAATTTTGGCCCATTTCTCCTGACAGAGATGGTGTAACTGAGTCAGGTTGGCAGGCCTACTTGCTCGCACACACTTTTTCAGTTCTGCCCACACATTTTCTGTAGGGTTGAGGTCAGGGTTTGTGATGGCTACTCCAATACCTTGACTTTGTTGTCCTTAAGCCATTTTGCCACAACTTTGGAAGTATGCTTAGGGTCATTGTCCATTTGGAAGACCCATTTGCGACAAAGCTTTAACTTCCTGACTGATATCTTGAGATGTTGCTTCAATATATGCACATTATTTTCCTTTCTCATGATGCCATCTATTTTGTGAAGTGTACCAGTCCCTCCTGCAGCAAAGCACCCCCACAACATGATGCTGCCACCCCCGTGCTTCACGGTTGGGATGGTGTTCTTCAGGTTGCAAGCCTCCCTCTTTTTCCTCCATATATATTACAATGGTCATTATGGCCAAACAGTTCTATTTTTGTTTCATCAGACCAGAGGACATTTCTCCAAAAAGTACGATTTTTGTCCCCATGTGCAGTTGCAAACCGCAGTCTGGCTTTTTTATGGTGGTTTTGGAGCAGTGGCTTCTTCCTTGCTGAGCGGCCTTTCAGGTTCTGTCGATATAGGACTTGTTTGACTGTGGATGTAGATAATTTTGTACCTGTTTCCTCCAGCATCTTCACAAGGTCCTTTGCTGTTGTTCTGGGATTGATTTGCACTTTTCGCTCCAAAGTACATTCATCTTTAGAAGACAGAACGCGTCTCTTTCCTGAGCAGTATGACGGCTGAGTGCTCCCATGGTGTTTATACTTGCGTACTATTGTTTGTACAGATGAACGTGGTACCCTCAGGCATTTGGAAATTGCTCCCAAGGATAAGCAAGACTTGTGGAGGTCTACCATTTTTGGTTGATTTCTTTTGATTTTCCCATGATATCAAGCAAAGAGGCACTGAGTTTCAAGGTAGGCCTTGAAATACATCCACAGGTACACCTCCAATTGACACAAATGATGTCAATTAGCCAATCAGAAGCTTCTGAGGACATGACATAATTTTCTGGAATTTTCCAAGCTGCTTATAGGCACAGTCAACTTAGTGTATGTAACCTTCTGACCTACTGGAATTGTGATACAGTGAATTATAAGTGAAATAATCTGTCTATAAACAATCGCTGGAAAAATTACTTGTGTCATGCACAAAGTAGATGTCCTAACCGACTTGCCAAAATTATAGTTTGTAACAAGAAATTTGTGGAGTGGTTGAAAAACTAGTTTTAATGACTCCAACCTAAGTGCATGTAAACTTCCGACGTTAACTGTTTATATAGCATAGCTTGCAATACAATCCTCTCTAAAAACAGAGTTCCCTGTTGTCTTGAACTCACTGAAGTCTGAGATTTCCTATTTCAGAGTCCAGTTGTTTTGAACATGGCAGAAGTAATGCTGGATTGACAGCATGGCAATGTATTCAACCTTTTCTGGTCCATAGTGTTGCATGTGGTTGTTTATCATTTTAAGCTTGGAAAAGAGACCCTTAAACCCAGGTTTGGAACACACACCCACTCCACTGAACAGCAGGCTAGTGATTGCTTTGTAACACTTGCAGTTAGCAACTGATTCCTTCCAAACCACTCATTGTTGAATTTGTGTAATGTTTATGTCCAATGGCAGATGAGCACCGGTATGTTTTATCACTCATTTCCTTTCATATGACAAGGATTGAAAAGGATTTGCCAGTAGATTGTCGACTTGATTCATGATGATGACTGCATGTCTAGCTTGCTAGATACAATTTTGAAAGTATGACGTTGACGTGATCAGTCCAATGAAAGCTACAGTAGATATAATGTGATTTGATGTCATTTTATCTGTGGCCTTCTTGGATGGGTACTTCTTTTTTATTTATTTTAATTTTATAAAAATGTAAAAAAATGTTACCCCCTTTTTCGTGGTATCCAATTTTTAGTAATTTCTATCTTGTCTCATCGCTACGACTCCCGTACGGGCTCGGGAGAGACAAAGGTCGAAAGCCATTCTCCCTCCGAAACACAACCCAACCAAGCCGCACTGCTTCTTAACACAGTGCGCATCCAACCCGGAAGCCAACCACACCAATGTGTCGAAGGAAACACTGTGCACCTGGCGACCTTGGTTAGCGTGCACTGCGCCCGGCCCGCCACAGGAGTCGCTGGTGAGACAATGATATCCCTACCAGCCAAACCATCCCTAACCCGGACAACGCTAGGCCAATTGTGTGTTGTCCCACGGATCTCCCGGTCGCAGACGGGTGCGGCAGAGCCTGGGCTGGTGGCATTTCACCAGAGTCCAGAGACTCTGGTGGCACAGCTAGCGCTGCGATTATTGACTTGGATCATGTGGCATTTCTTATTTGTCACTATGAATAAAGTGAGTGGGTCCTGCCTTGATGACTGTATTAGATTTACACTACTTGTCCTATAGATCTTTGTAGACTTAAAATTATTACTTAAATATAATATAAAATATATATATAATATATATAATATATTATTACTTAAATATAAACTGATAGTTAAAATGCTCCTGGTCCCAGAATGACATGCTAGCTAGTGATATCTGCTCCTGCTAGCTAGCAACTGAACAAGGCAGTTAACACACTGTTCCTAGGCCGTCATTGAAAATAAGAATTTGTTCTTAACTGACTTGACTAGTTAAATAAAGGTAAAATTAAATAAATAAATAAATATCTACTTGTAGTAACTAGCTAGTCAACGAGCAAGATAGCTACATTACTAAGGCCCCTGTGTTCTAAGTTGGGAGTCATTTTACAGCTTGCATTGATGGTATCACATTTCTATAACTAAATAGTTAGATTTAAAAAAATACTTTATCTGATAGCAGTCTGATGGAGATCTCTCTCAAGATGTCTCCAGCTGTCTACTACCTTAGATATGGATAATGTGATAGTCTCATGAATAGTACCCAAGTTTTGATTGGTTTACAGTGGTTTATAGTGGCTCCCGAGTATATATATATATATATATGTACAACTAGTGAAAAAAAACACGAATTATGTGTTCAAATATGTGAAAAACAGCTCCTCCCTCGACAGAGATCGATCAACTCGAAAACTAAAGCAGATATCTTGCTATGGCCCACAACCTACATAGGATTTCTCTCTCTCTTGTGTTACCTAGTGCATACACCAATAGCTGCAGAACCAAACTGAATGTGCTTATAGAGAGAATGTGAAATCCCAGCATTTCTCTCTCTCTCTACATAGTTCAGTCAGTGGAGCCGTAGCTATAGACCTGTATCACTGTACTCCTCCAAACGTTGCTCAGCTCATTATATGTTGCATCTGGATTATCACTGCATGCAACAACAACATGCCAGTGCATGTTGCCTGGGCATCAGGGGCGAAGCTTCAGGAAGTTAGGATCTACCATAGGTAGTTTCTTTGCTCCACAGCAAACAATCTCTCTCATAAATAAATAACAAGTAAACAAACAATCAAAGACTATCGGTGAGCTTTAAAGAAGTATAATAAAAATGTGTTTACTGCATCAAACACCTTGGATAAAACAATTAACATAGTCATCTTAACACTTCAAATGTTTTGGGAAATGAGTGAAATTAGGTAAACTAGATTTATGGAACATTTAAAGATGAAAGTTCTTCACTTGGCAGCTGAATCACAGTGTGAAGATGTTTCATTCTCTACTTCCCTTGAGGAGACAGCTGTCCCATTGAGACTTGATGTGTGTTGGTCTTGGCTGAGGCTTCTGGGATATCAGTATCAGTTCTATGAGTGGTCAAATCTACCTTCTCTACTGTACTTGATGGTAGGTGATGTCTGTCTGAAAGCGTTGCCATGACACAGCAGGGTGTAGTGAACCAAGGAAACCCTTCAGTCTAATCCTGTAAACAAACAAACAAGATTAGCCAATCAGAAAGGGATTAGCTGACAGACAGAAGCCACGGACACCAATGACATCACGGCATCATTAGCTCCACCTGCAAATGCTAAGTCATGCTATGATATTTATAATATAATATATCTATTATATTGTCACGTAAACATCATGACTCATGAAGTAGCTGATGTAGTACCTTTGAATCAGTATTTGTATTGCTGTGTTTGCAAAGGCATTTGTCACAGAATGCATAGCAGGAGACCTTAACCAAACTTATCCAAAAACAAGTTCAGGTCTACTGAGGCTTTACCCTGGTAGCCAACAGTATAATACTAAAAGACACATATCATGTTTTAAGTAAGTAATGATGCAATGAAACAGGTCTGTTTACTGTATGTGTTGGCCTGTTTGACAAGGACAAACACCCAGCATAAAGGAACCAGCCGGTAACGCAAACGTTCCTCAGGTAAAGACGTGTGTGTGTGCGTGTGCGTGTGTGTGAGTCACCCAGTCAGGTATGGGAACATAAAACACAGAGATATGATTGGATAGGGACCTGGGTTGCGTGACTCACATTTCGATGTACTGTATCTTATTCAGATTATGTGATCACTATGCTTGCTCTCCTGAAAAAACATACAATCCTACACCTTTACACACACAAACACACACACACACACACACACACACACACACACACACACACACACACACACACACACACACACACACACACACACACACACACACACACACACACACACACACACACACAAAGAGGGAGATGCGTGAGAATTTCTTACACTTGATTTAATGATCTGGGCTCTTGTGATCAGATAAACCGTATCAGATCAGCGCTCAACTCTTTTAATATAAACATCCATGATAATGTGTGTGTGTGTGTGTGTGTCGATTCCCTTGGGGTGGCTGAAGGAATGTTACCTGTCTGACAGGTGTGTAGTTAAGGCTTCTCCACAAATCGTAGCTCACCTGAGCCTAGCTCCAAGGAATACACACATGCACGCACTCAAACACACAAACACATACACGCATGCTGCTAATCCACATGGTCTCATACATACTCTACATATTTGTCCACGATGTCTCTTCATCAGAGCTGTCTACTCCTATACTAATCCTACAGGTATTTGCACCGCAGGGCAAGAATCATAAGCTTTTCATTTAAACACAAGAGCCAGTTCAAATCAACCGAAAGGAGATTTTGACCTTGAAAAGTATGTTAATGCTTTTCATTATGTGAAAAGCTATAGTCCAGTGGTGTTTATTGGGTGTGTCATGTGTTAAGGTGCCAACTTGGCTTTGTCTCTCAGAGTCTGTGTAGAAGAATGTACCCGTACCTTCTAACGACTCTTGTGTAGCTTGTGAAAGTCATACCGTGTTGTTGAGAGTCTCAGCTTTTCATAGGTAGCTTTTAATAGTTTGTAGCCCAAACCATTCGGACTTTACAGATGTTTTTGTAAAAAGACCCAGCCACAGGCCCCTTCTGGATCCGCCCTTGTCTCACAAACACCACTCTAACTCAGCCCCTGTCAATCACACAAACTAATAGAGGAATCTGTGGATGCAGAAGAAATAGACAAATCCAATGGTACAACCAAATTCTGTAACTCAAACAAACATTGTTTAAAAGGGTTTAGAAGTCAAAAACGCACTGGCGTCATGGTGGGAACATAAGAGTTTGTGGTCTAATTTTGTTTCTGGCAGTAGGGTTGGAACAGACAGGGTCATCCTATTGTTGTCCATCCAGACAGTGATTGTGTGTGTGTGTTTGTATTACATGTTGATCGTCCTTCCACCTCTCGATCTGACGCAGACAGGCTGATACACGTATGCAGTCAGATATTCCACACACGAGTAAAAAGACTGCCCATGCCTGGCACTGGAGAGCCCACACAGACACCCACCGACACGCACACACGCACGCACGCAGGCACACACACACGCACGCACGCACGCACGCACACACACACACACACACACACACACACACACACACACACACACACACACACACACACACACACACACACACACACACACACACACACACACACACACACACACACACACACACACACAGTCCATGTCTGGCACTGGAGAGCCCATCTATCTAAAGAGAGCGTTGGAGGGAGTGTTTCTTACTCCCTTTGCTCTGCTCTCCCTCACCTGTGCTGCAGGTTCATGTTTTTGTTTTCTTAAAGGGCAGACAGCATTTTTGGGCCAGGCGGTGATAGATGTGGGTGCCTCTGATCTGTCTCTGTGTCTATGTTGTGCTTGGTGTATAACTAACTACCTGTTGCTGGGACTGGGACTGGGACTGGAACTGGGACTGGGACTGGGGACTGAGGACTGGGACTGGGGCTGGGACTGGGGCTGGGACTGGGAGAAGAGATTACCTGCTCATAAATGTATTGAGTTATTTTGGGGACTTGAGTTAGGCAGAGAAAGAGCGAGAGTGCAATAAATCAACAGACAGAGACAGGATGAGGGACATATCAAAAATATTACATGTCATACATACCACACATGGTGTAATAATAGTGGAGGCGGGCCGGATTAATACAGGGTCTTACTGGGGCTGAAGCCCCTACCCATAGTTGGCCAGAGAGGCAGAGGAGCCCACTCTCAATGTTCAAAAACACTAGAGATCATAATAGTAAAAAAAAATAACTGTGGGTTAAGTTTTATCACAAGCACATCACAAGCACATTCAAAATAACGGAAACACCAACATAAAGTGTCTTAATAATAGGGTTTTGGGCCACAAGCTGCCAGAACAGCTTCAATGCGACTTAGCATAGATTCTACAAGTGGACCTAAACCATGCCAGGAAAATGCTCCCCACACCATAACTTTGTATCCCTCATTTTGTTTTCTTTATTTGTGTCCTTTGTTTTGGCCGTTACCGGTATGCCCACAGTCAGGAAGGCTGCAGAATATTGAACGTATAGAACAGCTTGTTGCGTTCTGGCCATAGACATATAATCCATAGAAGGGTTTTGGAACCTCTAACCCTGGTAATTTGACTGTTCAACTAATGGGTATACTAGCAATGGCTGCCAGTCCTGACTTGAATGGGAACTGTCATCTATGGATTATATTTATATGGTTGGTTGCAGCTGTCAGTTTGCCTTTTGCAAATTTCAAAATACAACCACGGGAAAAATGTACAGTTCAGCCTACTGCTGAAAAGGGAAGACTAATCTGTATGTAGAACCAATTTTGAGAAAACAGCAGCACTGTCTATCAAAGTAGCTCATCTTGAGATGACAAGCGCATCAGCCATCACCGGTGAGTAGCCTATGGCTTCATCTTCAACATTAGGTGAGCCAGTGTGGCACTGAAACGTTTATTTAGTAGCCTACTGTATCCTACTGTATAATAAATGTCCCTTTTTCAGGACCCTGTCTTTCAAAGATAATTTGTAAAAATCCAAATAACTTCACAGATCTTCATTGTAAAGGGATTAAACACTGTTTCCCATGCTTGTTCAATGAACCATAAACAATTAATGAACATGCACCTGTGGATTGGTCGTTAAGACACTAACAGCTTACATACGTTAGGCAATTAAGGTCACAGTTGTGAAAACATAGGACACTAAAGAGGCCTTTCTACTGACTCTGAAAAACACAAAAAGAAAGATGCCCAGGGTCCTTGCTCATCTGTGTGAATGTGCCTTAGGCATGCTGCAAGGAGGCATGAGGACTGCAGATGCGGCCAGGCAATAAATTGCAATGTCCGTACTGTGAGACACCTAAAACAGTGCTACAGGGAGACAGGACAGACAGCTGATCGTCCTCGCAGTGGCAGACCACGTGTAACAACACCTGCACAGGATCGGTACATCCGAACATCACACCTGCGGGACCGGTACAGGATGGCAACAACGACTACCTGAGTTACACCAGGAACTCACAATCCATCCATCAGTGCTCAGACTGTCCACAATAGGCTGAGAGAGGCTGGACTGAGGGCTTGTAGGCCTGTTGTAAGGCAGGTCTTCACCAGACATCAACGGCAACAGCGTCGCCTATGGGCACAAACCCACCGTCGCTGGACCAGACAGGACTGACAAAAAGTGCTGTTCACTGACGAGTCGTGGTTTTGTCTCACCAGGGGTGATGGTTGGATTCGTGTTTATCGTCGAAGGAATGAGCGTTACACCGAGGCCTGTACTCTGGAGCGGTTTGTCATGGTCTGGGGCAGTGTGTCACAGCATCATCAGACTGAGCTTGTTGTCATTGCAGGCAATCTCAACACTGTGCGTTGCAGGGTAGACATCCTCCTCCCTCATGTGGTACCCCTCCTGCAGGCTCATCCTGACATAACCCTCTAGCATGACAATGCCACCAGCCATACTGCTCGTTCTGTGCATGATTTCCTGCAAGACAGGAATGTCAGTGTTCTGCCATGGCCAGCAAAGAGCCCGGATCTCAATCCCATTGAGCACGTCTGGGACCTGTTGGATCGGAGGGTGAGGGCTAAGGCCATTCCCCCCAGAAATGTCCGTGAACTTGCAGGTGCCTTGGTGGAAGAGTGGGGTAACATCTCACAGCAAGAACTGGCAAACCTGGTGCAGTCCATGAGGAGGAGATGCACTGCAATACTTAATGCAGCTGGTGGCCACACCAGATACTGACTGTCATTTTGATTTTGACCCCTCCTTTGTTCAGGGACACATGATTCTATTTCTGTTAGTCACATGTCTGTTAAACTTGTTAAGTTTATATCTCAGTTGGTGAAGCTTATGTTCATACAAATATTAACACATGTTAAGTTTGCTGAAAATAAACGCAGTTGACAGTGAGAGGACGTTTCTTTTTTTGCTGAGTTTATATAGGCCTATATTTTTCTTCCTAATATTCTACAATCTGTGTGTCACTTCATTGGCCTGGGCTATTTTTTGAATTCAAGACCAGCTTGTTTTAATTGATCTCAGTTTATCAGTGTCAGAGTAGCCACTCATTTTGGGAATTTGTGTGGTAATAAAAAATATTCAGTTAATGACATAGAATCTGTGAAAATCCGAAAAACGCCTCTGCTTAATTGTAGTCTATGCTCCATTGCCAATGGGGCTATACAAACCTCCTTCCCATCTCATGGCACAGACTATACAGGGTGGGGCAGGGCCATTTACAGACCTTTGGGGGTACAGGTGCTCAAAATAAGAAAAGAGGAAAAAAGTCTCAAAATTCATAGCATTCCAACCTTCTCTGTAGGCAAAAATAGGCCTATTTATTTAATGGAAGAAGAGACTAAGCTCACTCATCCCACATGGTAAGAAAGCTAGTGCCAGTGACTCCTAGGCCAGAGACAACAAGATATGGAAAAATAGTGATCAGATCGAATGTTGATGTAAACATGATAGATAGCTGGCTAGTTAGCTATTATGTCGAAACAAACTTGTTTCTACATGATTTGACTTTGTTCTGCTGCTGACATCTGCCTATTACTAACAAGCAGTCCAATTGGCCCATTCTGTCCTTAACAGACACACATGACAGATCTAACTTAAAAGTAGCCTCCTACCAGTGTAGGTGTCTCCCCACCCTGCACCCGCAGCCATTGGCCACTGCATGTAAGTCAGATGAGTGTGATCTTGGGCAGGAGGGCAGGAGCTTATAAAATTAGCTAGTTTGATGTGCAATTCTTTATGTTTAAAATTAAAATATAATATGAAAATAGACTGAAATAAAATGACAAAATAATTCACAGACTTGCGAGGGAACTATTTCATAACAGGGCAAAAGGTCAGTTGCTTGGGCACGGGTTGAGCCCTATCTGTGCACGTGCCTGGGGTGGGGAAGGGGGAGCAAGAATTCTCAAAGGAATGGTTATCACACCTAGATGTTAGGAACACCTGCCAAATGCAATCTGAGTTAGCTTAATAGTACATACCTGAAGAGGTGTGTGTGTGTTGTCTTCCAGCCTGATCTTCAGATAAGTGTAACATAATCAGAGGCATGAGGGTGAGAGGGTTCGTCGCACGCACTGAGAACATACACTTACTACAGTAAATCTCTCGTCTCCTTACCCATTCCTGG
This sequence comes from Oncorhynchus masou masou, assembly GCF_036934945.1. Classification (NCBI taxonomy): domain Eukaryota; kingdom Metazoa; phylum Chordata; class Actinopteri; order Salmoniformes; family Salmonidae; genus Oncorhynchus; species Oncorhynchus masou. Next base: position 98,175,959 of record NC_088235.1, read on the forward strand.
AGTGTGGTGGTGTGTCTGTGTGTTGTATGAGAAACACAGCAGGGGGGCCTCTGCTGCTTGTGAGAGAAAGGGAGGGAGAGTAGTGAGGGAGGGAGGAAGGGAGGGAGAGAGAAAGGGAGGGAGAGTAGTGAGGGAGGGAGGAAGGGAGGGAGAGAGAAAGGGAGAGATGGAAAGTAGGGGCAAGCTGTGATTGCAAACTTCATTCACTGAAGAAATATTCCTCACACTGGACCACATGCTCCTCTCTCATCTGTAGTGTGTTTAAGAGATACACATCCTCCACTTACGATAAGTCACACACAGATCCTGAATAGGCTGTGTAAACAGCGAACACCAGAAACAGGAAACAGTTGAAGCTTGTCTGCTTGGTCTGTGAGGACACCATACCCAGCCCTGGTAACCACAGGCTGATTAAGCCCTGAGGCACATGAACTGTATCAAAGTTACTGAGTGAATCCTCTCAGCTTCATCACCACTATACATTTCCCTCTTCTCCTCCTCCCCCTACTCACTCCCTCCTCCTCTCCTCCTCCCCTACTCCCTCTCCTCCCCACAAAACCTAGCTCCCATGGTGACACTCCAGCACCCTTCCTACCACCCTTGGAACCCTCTTACCTGCTGGGTTCTAAACTGGGAAGCCCAGAGCTGAGACTCCCACTTCTGTATGAAGCCTACAGCAGCAACAGCAGCAGCGGAGCCGGATGGAAGGATGTTTTGTTTCCTATGTTCTTCTGGTAGAGGAGCTGAGGGGGGGGGTGGGGATGGCGGGAACGTTGTTTTGTGATGGGGGAGGGGGATGTTCTATTTCTGTCTCATACAGACTGCAGGACAGGTCCCTCTCTGAAAATGGGGGTGTCTGTGAGAATCCCATCAGGTTAGAGGAAGTACGGACCGATGGACATGGAGAAGAGAGAGAGAAGGGAAGAGAGAGGGACACTAACCTAACATTGACCGAGGGCATAAACTGAGAAAAGGAAAGAGAGAGAGAATTTATGATATGTTATGAGAAAGATTACAAGCTTTTTACCACACAACACACGTACATACACACGCACGCACGCACACACGCACACACACACACCTAGCAGATATTGTGTTGTACTCTATCTGTAAGCCTGTGGAGGAAAGTCTGGTGTACAATATTTTTCAGTGTAGTTCAGATCATCTACTGTATATACCGTATATCCAGTCATCTGAGGTAATTCTCTCTCTCTCTCTCTCTCTCTCTCTCTCTCTCTCTCTCTCTCTCTCTCTCTCTCATTGTTTTGGAGTGCTCTATAAGATGAGTGAGTGAGCTACTGAAATTATGTGGACAGGGCTTGTTCTCAGTCTGATGCCAATCTTTCATCTCTCTCGGGGTGAACTGGAGGTTACGAAAACAAGGTCGTCCAGGGTTACAGTGAGATCACGGATCAGGTCACCTGTGATTGGCTGCTGGAGCCATGTTGTCACGGTAATTAGCCCAGATGAGAGATTAGCATCACTGTGAGCTTTGAACGTGACAGTGACTCATAATTAGAGTTGAAAAAAAAAACACTGGAAAAATTCTGAATCTCTAAAGATTTCTAGCTGAACTTCTAATTGAGTATCTGGTGTTATTATAACAATAAAAATAGGTTTAGAATATTTATTTTATGATTGCTCTACTCCATGACATCATCATTGACATTCAGTCAAACTATTCTCCACCCCACCCTATTCTCTTACAGGTGTGTTGATGTACAGGTATCTGCCAAAATGATGGAAACACTTGAGTAAATGAGGGATACAAAGTATATTTAAAGTAGGTTCCTAAGTTAATTAAGTAATTAACATCCCATCATGCTTAGAGTCATGTATAAAAATACTGGAAAGGCAATTATTTTGGCCATTATTTGCTATGGCCCCATAGAATGACAATGCACCCATCCACACGAGTGGTCACTGAATGGTTTGATGGGCATGAAAAGGACGTAAACCATATGTCATGGCTTGGCCATCATGTCACCAGATCGCAACCCAATTGAACACTGATAGGAGATTCTGGAGCGGCACCTAAGCCATTGTGTTCCACCACCATCAACAAAACACGGAATTATGGAATTTCTCATGGTTGAATAGAGTTCTAGATACTTGTAGAATCTATGCCAAGGTATATTAAAACTGCTCTGGCTCTTGGGGGCCCAACACCCTCTAAAAAGTCTTTATGTCGGTGTTTCCTTTATTCTGGGAGTTACCTTTACCTCCCTACTCATGACAAGGTCAAAGTGTTATGTCAGGGGTTAGAGGTCAGAGGTGTTTGTTTGCCAACAGAGGGTAATCAGCCCAGTGTGTGTGTGTGTGTGTGTGTGTGTGTGTGTGTGTGTGTGTGTGTGTGTGTGTGTGTGTGTGTGTGTGTAATAAGAGGGTAATCAGCCTAGTGTCCTCAGGGGGGACCGATGACCCATGAACTCTGAGATGGACATGCACACACACAGAGCCAGAGAGAGAGCGAGAGAGAGAGAGAGGGAGAGAGAGAGAGAGAGAGAGAGAGAGAGGGAGAGATATGAACAATGTCTGGTCGACTAGAGTTGGTTCATACAACTAAGATACAGTGTCGTAATATGGTGTTGGGCACCACGAGCCAGAACAGCTTCAATGCACCTGGCATAGATTCTACAAGTGTCTGGAACTCTATTGGAGGGATGCGACAACATTCTTTCACAAATCTCCCATTGGTGTTCAATTGGGTTGAGATCTGGTGACCGAGACGGCCATGACATATGGTTCACATCGTTTTCATGCTCATCAAACCATTCACTGACTACTTGTGCACTGTGGATGGGGCATTGTCATCCTATGGGGGCATATCCATGGTAGCAAAAATAAGGGCCAAAATACAGGCCTGATGGGATGTTAATTGCTTAATTAACTCAGAAACCACACCTGTGTGGGACTTCCTGCTTTCAGTACACTGTACGTTGTATCCCTCATTTACTAAAGTGTTTCCATTATTTTGTCAGTTAACTGTAAAAGAGATGTTTAGGGGGTTAACATGACTGACCTCTTGTCTTTGACATGTTCTGCCCTAAAGGCACTACTGACTTCAACCTGAGAATCTGAAACATTTACCTGCAACTACGTCATTACTAAAGAATATCATCATCATCATCAAAGCTAAAGAGAGGGCTCTGATTATCATGTCTATGCCTGTTATTATCGTTACTATAGTTCAACTGAAAAATCACCATCAACAATGATCTTTTGGTCTTGCTCTCTACTACCAAAACCAATTTTTACAAACCTAAAATATGGTTGATGGGTCCCAATGATTTGCTTGTATTGCATCACTCTGCATCACTGTTCAGACAGTTCAGACAGGTGATGGGCGTTAGTGCATTGAGGTGTGTCTTAACGGTACATGCCAATTTAAAGCTCAGGGCGAAGGGGTGGTGTGTGTGTGTTTGTGTTGTGGGTGGGGAAGGCGAGTTAGCTACATATGAACAGACTCTCATACATAAACCATGTATCTTTCACCTTCCCTAGTTTCCCTTCCCATTTTAAAAGGTCTGTGAGGAATTGGAAACATTCAGAGACATCCCAGAAACGTACCTGACAGACAGTTTATGTTGGGCGGGGTGTAAGTGTGAGAGTTAAACTCACATTTTTCTCTTAAATAAACCGTCCCTGGCACAAATCTTCAATGAAGGGGAGTGAAGATCTGTCCTACTCCCATACTGTAAAGACACACATAAATATTAGCCTATTACACAGTGCCTTCAGGAAGTACTCATACCCCTTGACTTGTTCCACATTTTGTTGAGTTGATATTTCTCCTCACCCATCTACACACAATATCCCATAATGACAAAGTGAAAACATGTTTTTAGAAATGTTCGCTCAATTATTGAAAATGAAACATACAAATGGGGAACAGAGGTGAACAGCAATCTTCAAGTCTATCCTCAGCTTTTCATTGGGATTCAAGTCTGTGCTTTTGCTGATCCCGTCAAGGACTTTCACATTCTTGTTCTGAATCCATTCCAGTTTTGCGTTGGCTGTATGCTTGGGGTCATTGTCCTGTTGAAAACAAAATCTTCGCCACCAGTCTAAGTGCTCTTGGAACCTTCAACACTAGAAATTGTTTTATTCTCTTCCCCCGATACATACCTAATCTCAATTCTAAGAGTTCCTTGGAATTCATGGTATAGTTTTTGCTCTGTCATATACTGTGGGACCTTATGTAGACAGTTGTGTTTCTTTCAACAACAACAAAATGTAACTTAGCAGATGCTCTTATCCAGAGTGACATACAGTAGTGAGTGCATACATTTTCATAATTTTTTCATAAATCATGTTCAAACAATTTAATTGGCCACAGGTGGACTCCAATCAAGTTGTAGTGACTTCTCAAGGATGATCAAAGGAAATTGGATGCACCTGAGCTCAATTTAGAGCAAAAGGGTGTAAAAACGTCTGTAAATTAGATATTTCTGTACATCTGTCATGCCCTGACTGTAGAGAGTAGTTTTATTTCTCTATTTGGTTAGGTCAGGGTGTGATGTGGGGTGGGCATTCTATGTTTTGTATTTCTGTGTGTTTGGCCGAGTGTGGTTCCAAATCAGAGGCAGCTGTATATTAATTGTCTCTGATTGGGAATCATACTTAGGCAGCCTGTTTTGCCACCTTAGTTGTGGGTAGTTGTCTTTGTTAGTGGCCTGTTTAGCCGAAAGTAAGCGGCAGTGGCGATTGCTTAGTCTTTGTTTTGTTGGCGACATTTATAAATAAAAAGAAATGTACGCTCACCATGCTGCACCTTGGTCCGGTCATATCCACCCTGACGACGAGCGTGACAACATCCTTTTTAATACACTTACAAAAAATTCTAAAGACATGTGGAATATTGGATGGGTGAGAGAAAACACATCAAATTAATCCATTTTAAATATAGGCTGTAACACACACACACATGATGGATCATGTATGAACACAGATGAGCATTTACACAAAACAGGTTTATACAGACATACTGTACATGTGTGTTAACTGTCAAGAGTAGGAACTCTCAGGTGTAACTGTGCATTCTTGTTTGAATGTGTATAGTTCAACAGAATTGATTAAACACAGTGGAATCTGCCTATGGCAAAAGAGAAAAGTATTGGCAATGTTTTAAGTGTGCGTATAGCTAGGATGTTTAGGATAGATTATTCAATACATTTTTTAATACACACTCGGTATTCTGTTGATTCCTCTGAAGTTGTCTGGTAGTAAACTAGTCATCTCTATTCCTCAGTAAACAGTAGAGTAAACCACTACACACACACAGCAGAGAAAATAGTGTTTAAAGGGCTTTAAACCTCCTTGTTCTCTAACTCTTAAAATCCCAAACATTGACTTAATTGTGCATCCTTACCACACTAAGCAGCACACAGCATGTATCTGGGGATTGAGGGGGTAACCACTCATTTACTCTCAACTTCTTTACTATTCACACCCTCTATGCACAGATGCCTACACATATACACATGCAAGCATGCATACACAGACACACACACACCGATAGAGAAAGTGATGTGACAACACCATGCACCATAGATTACTTCTCCTCTCCCTTAATAGTGGCAGGTTTTCTGCTCTGATTTCAGGGCCTTTTTTGGCTTTTAAGTAAACTAATCTTTTAGCAAATACCACAGGCTGGTTCTGAAGTCTGTGCATAATGCAGAGTCTTAAAAAACCAGAGCAAACAGACTCAGCGAGAGACACACTGGAAGTTTGGGATCAAAGCTTCGGGGCACAAAGGCAGAGATTTAGCATGTTAGAATTGATCGTCACTATTTCTTTTCAGAGAGAAGTATTGTCTCTGTGTTTCTCTCCTCAAGTTCTTAGAATTCCTGTGCCGTGTTGAAAGCTCATTGTTATCTGTGAGGTTTACCGCTGAAAAAACGTGCTCTTAAACATCTCCACCGAGCCTTTCAGACTCCCCTCTATTGAGAGAGAGATTAAAATACATCAAACGGACTAACAGTGTGTACTCGTGTTTTTGCTGTTCGGTTATTGTAGGAAGCCTTGACCGAGGCAGAGACTATGAGCGACCTGCAGACAACTCTTTTCTCTGAGTTGTGTTTTAAGTGGTTTTTGGGCCCAGTCTGTGTGTGTTGGGCGGGTTCCAGGTGTGTTTGTACAAGATGCAAGAGTTTGGTTTGCTGTGTGCATACGTAAGCAGACTCTTTAGACTTGTTTTTTTCCCCTTTCTCTTTCTTCGTCTCTGTCTCTCTCTCTTTCCCCTGTTGTTGTAGTGATATCATTCTATAATGTTGTGTGGGTTATTCATTACATTCCCATTATCATTCCCTCCCTGATACAAACTGAAACCATTGCACAACATGGCCGCCCACTGTAACATTATGGTGTTGCCACGGCACCAGCCCAGGGGCTATCTCCACACACATATACTTAAACAAACAGTGGGTATTGTTGGGAGAGCCGAACAGTGTTTGTCTGGCAGCTAATTTGATTTATTCTGATTCATTAGGGAATATTACACATGGCTTCTACCCTACCATATCTGATAAGTTCATGGTCCCATAGATTGTCCACTGTTCATTTGTCTGCTGAAATCTCTCTGTCTATCTCTCCATCACAACGCGTGGGAAGATTAAACGCTGATGGTGTTTGTACAGCACACCTGTGCAAAGCAGGTCCTCCTAATGTAGATCGCTAATGTGTGTGTGTGTGTGTGTTCCCAGCAATGTGTAGTGTATAATCCAAAAACAGGGAAGTCAGAGTGTCCATTGCTGAAGTCAGCTGGGAGTTCATAAAACCTTAAATCAATCAGATCTGAGTATTATCACCATCATCATCACTAACCACCACCATCATCACCAACACCACCACCATCATCACCACCACCATCATCATCATCATCATCATCATCATCATCATCACAACCACCAACATCATCATCCCCACCACCATCATCATCATCTTCATCACCACCTCCAACATCATCATCCCCACCACCACCACCACCATCATCATCACCATCATCCCCACCACCACCACCATCACCACCACCACCATCATCATCATCATCACCACAATCATCCCCACCACCACCATCATCATCATCATCACCACCACCACCATCACTTTCCCTATCGTCGTCGTCCTCCTCCTCATCATCCTCATTGTCATCATAAAAGCGTTCAGCTCATGTGATTCAGAGTGTAGGCTACTGCCACTTGAAATGTTTTGCTCCTCGCCCTCCTGTAATCTTTATTCATTTAAATGTGTTGGCAGCACTTGAATCCCTGCGTGGTAAAAAAAGGCCTTCATCATTTATTTACAGAGATCACACAATTAGTTGTTTTTCCTTTTGTTTGTGTTTGAGGGGCTTAGAGAGGAGCTATTAAGGAGGAGTGGCTCCTCTCCTCCTCATCTCCACTGGGTAGAGTGAAGGCTTTTCTCAGATGATTTGTCTGTTATTTGCCTCAACCTCACTACAACCTTGTCATCAGAAGTACACAAACGAACAGGATCAAACTACAATAATTGACCTTTTATTACCTGAACCTCACTAGTAACCATAACTTCTGTCATCAGAACAGAACAGGTAGACAGGCATGGGCAGATTCCTCTCTCTCCAAGAGTTCACAGTAAATGTTCCAGGATATATAAGGTCTAGTATTTTGTGGGGGTATTATTGTCTGAACTTCACCAGACACAACTGACATCAGAGCAGAACAGTCAGACAGTATTGTCAGCCATGTAGGGAGTTGATGAGTTCATGTTGGCGTCATTATAATGGACAGATGAACAGGTTGAGAACTTGTCCATTAGCAGGATGTGTAACATCTGGTATTTGATGTTGGTGGAGGGTAATGTTGGCCATGCCACTTCAGGTCATGAATCTTGTTCAAGTGTTTGAATGTTTTTATAGTTTATTATGTTGATCTAACTGCACCAGTAGCACCCATGCCGATGAAAGGAGAGTTTTATCCCCCTGCTCAGACTGTCAATCATCAGACCACATAATTATAACAGATCCATACACAGTAGTGAGAGAGAGGAGCTGAGATGGAGGAGAGATAACTGTGGTTATGGGTTTGATGGATGGATGGAGGAGAGAACTGTGGTTATGGGTTTGATGGATGGATGGAGGAGAGATAACTGTGGTTATGGGTTTGATGGATGGATGGAGGAGAGATAATGGGTTTGATGTGGATGGAGGAGAGATAACTATGGGTTTGATGGATGGATGGAGGAGAGATAACTGTGGTTATGGGTTTGGATGGATGGATGGATGGATGGATGGAGGACTGTGGTTATGGGTTTGATGGATGGATGGAGGAGAGATAACTGTGGTTATGGGTTTGATGGATGGATGGAGGAGAGATAACTGTGGTTATGGGTTTGATGGATGGATGGAGGAGATATAACTGTGGTTATGGGGTTGATGGATGGATGGAGGCGAGAACTGTGGTTATGGGGTTGATGGATGGATGGAGGAGAGATAACTGTGGTTATGGGTTTGATGGATGGATGGAGGAGAGAACTGTGGTTATGGGTTTGATGGATGGATGGAGGAGATATAACTGTGGTTATGGGTTTGATGGATGGATGGAGGAGAGATAACTGTGGTTATGGGTTTGATGGATGGATGGAGGAGAGATAACTGTGGTTATGGGTTTGATGGATGGATGGAGGAGAGATAACTGTGGTTATGGGTTTGATGGATGGATGGAGGAGAGAACTGTGGTTATGGGTTTGATGGATGGATGGAGGAGAGATAACTGTGGTTATGGGTTTGATGGATGGATGGAGGCGAGAACTGTGGTTATGGGGTTGATGGATGGATGGAGGAGATATAACTGTGGTTATGGGTTTGATGGATGGATGGAGGAGAGAGAACTGTGGTTATGGGGTTGATGGATGGATGGAGGAGAGATAACTGTGGTTATGGGTTTGATGGATGGATGGAGGAGAGATAACTGTGGTTATGGGTTTGATGGATGGATGGAGGAGAGATAACTGTGGTTATGGGTTTGATGGATGGATGGAGGAGAGAACTGTGGTTATGGGTTTGAGGGATGGATGGAGGAGATATAACTGGTTATGGGTTTGAGGGATGGATGGAGGAGATATAACTGGTTATGGGTTTGATGGATGGATGGAGGAGAGAACTGTGGTTATGGGTTTGAGGGATGGATGGAGGAGAGAACTGTGGTTATGGGTTTGAGGGATGGATGGAGGAGATATAACTGGTTATGGGTTTGAGGGATGGATGGATGGAGGAGAGAACTGTGGTTATGGGGTTGATGGATGGATGGAGGAGAGAACTGTGGTTATGGGTTTGATGGATGGATGGAGGAGAGAACTGTGGTTATGGGTTTGAGGGATGGGTGGAGGAGAGAACTGTGGTTATGGGGTTGATGGATGGAAGGAGGAGAGAACTGTGGTTATGGGGTTTATGGATGGATGGAGGAGAGAACTGTGGTTATGGGTTTGAGGGATGGATGGAGGAGAGATAACTGTGGTTATGGGTTTGATGGATGGATGGAGGAGAGATAACTGTGGTTATGGGTTTGATGGATGGATGGAGGAGAGAACTGTGGTTATGGGTTTGATGGATGGATGGAGGAGAGATAACTGTGGTTATGGGTTTGATGGATGGATGGAGGAGAGATAACTGTGGTTATGGGTTTGATGGATGGATGGAGGAGAGAGAACTGTGGTTATGGGTTTGATGGATGGATGGAGGAGAGAACTGTGGTTATGGGTTTGATGGATGGATGGAGGAGAGATAACTGTGGTTATGGGTTTGATGGATGGATGGAGGAGAGATAACTGTGGTTATGGGTTTGAGGGATGGATGGAGGAGATATAACTGTGGTTATGGGTTTGATGGATGGATGGAGGAGAGAACTGTGGTTATGGGGTTGATGGATGGATGGAGGAGATATAACTGTGGTTATGGGTTTGATGGATGGATGGAGGAGAGAACTGTGGTTATGGGTTTGAGGGATGGATGGAGGAGATATAACTGTGGTTATGGGTTTGATGGATGGATGGAGGAGAGAACTGTGGTTATGGGGTTGATGGATGGATGGAGGAGAGATAACTGTGGTTATGGGTTTGATGGATGGATGGAGGAGAGATAACTGTGGTTATGGGTTTGATGGATGGATGGAGGAGAGAACTGTGGTTATGGGTTTGATGGATGGATGGAGGAGAGATAACTGTGGTTATGGGTTTGATGGATGGATGGAGGAGAGATAACTGTGGTTATGGGTTTGATGGATGGATGGAGGAGATATAACTGTGGTTATGGGGTTGATGGATGGATGGAGGCGAGAACTGTGGTTATGGGGTTGATGGATGGATGGAGGAGAGAACTGTGGTTATGGGTTTGAAGGATGGATGGAGGAGATATAACTGTGGTTATGGGTTTGGGGGATGGATGGAGGAGATATAACTGTAATTATGGGTTTGAGGGATGGATGGAGGAGAGAACTGTGGTTATGGGGTTGATGGATGGATGGAGGAGATATAACTGGTTATGGGTTTGAGGGATGGATGGAGGAGATATAACTGTGGTTATGGGTTTGATGGATGGATGGAGGAGAGAACTGTGGTTATGGGTTTGAGGATGGATGGAGGAGAGAACTGTGGTTATGGGTTTGAGGGATGGATGGAGGAGATATAACTGGTTATGGGTTTGAGGGATGGATGGATGGAGGAGAGAACTGTGGTTATGGGGTTGATGGATGGATGGAGGAGAGAACTGTGGTTATGGGTTTGATGGATGGATGGAGGAGAGAACTGTGGTTATGGGTTTGAGGGATGGATGGAGGAGAGAACTGTGGTTATGGGTTTGATGGATGGATGGAGGAGAGAAACTGTGGTTATGGGTTTGATGGATGGATGGAGGAGAGAACTGTGGTTATGGGTTTGATGGATGGATGGAGGAGAGATAACTGTGGTTATGGGTTTGATGGATGGATGGAGGAGATGTGGTTATGGGTTTGATGGATGGATGGAGGAGAGAACTGTGGTTATGGGTTTGATGGATGGATGGAGGAGAGATAACTGTGGTTATGGGTTTGATGGATGGATGGAGGAGAGATAACTGGAGGAGAGATAACTGTGGTTATGGGTTTGATGGATGGATGGAGGAGAGAACTGTGGTTATGGGTTTGATGGATGGATGGAGGAGAGAACTGTGGTTATGGGTTTGATGGATGGATGGAGGAGAGAAACTGTGGTTATGGGTTTGATGGATGGATGGAGGAGAGAACTGTGGTTATGGGTTTGATGGATGGATGGAGGAGATATAACTGTGGTTATGGGGTTGATGGATGGATGGAGGAGAGAACTGTGGTTATGGGTTTGATGGATGGATGGAGGAGAGATAACTGTGGTTATGGGTTTGATGGATGGATGGAGGAGAGAACTGTGGTTATGGGGTTGATGGATGGATGGAGGAGAGATAACTGTGGTTATGGGTTTGATGGATGGATGGAGGAGAGAAACTGTGGTTATGGGTTTGATGGATGGATGGAGGAGATATAACTGTGGTTATGGGTTTGATGGATGGATGGAGGAGAGATAACTGTGGTTATGGGTTTGATGGATGGATGGAGGATGTGGTTATGGATGGATGGATGGAGGAGAGAACTGTGGTTATGGGTTTGATGGATGGATGGAGGAGAGATAACTGTGGTTATGGGTTTGATGGATGGATGGAGGAGAGATAAACTGTGGTTATGGGTTTGATGGATGGATGGAGGAGAGAACTGTGGTTATGGGTTTGATGGATGGATGGAGGAGAGAACTGTGGTTATGGGTTTGATGGATGGATGGAGGAGAGAGAACTGTGGTTATGGGTTTGATGGATGGATGGAGGAGAGATAACTGTGGTTATGGGGTTTGATGGATGGATGGAGGAGATATAACTGTGGTTATGGGTTTGATGGATGGATGGAGGAGAGAGATAACTGTGGTTATGGGTTGATGGATGGATGGAGGAGAGATAACTGTGGTTATGGGTTTGATGGATGGATGGAGGAGATATAACTGTGGTTATGGGTTTGATGGATGGATGGAGGAGAGAACTGTGGTTATGGGGTTGATGGATGGATGGAGGAGAGAACTGTGGTTATGGGTTTGATGGATGGATGGAGGAGATATAACTGTGGTTATGGGGAGAGAACTTGATTGGATGGAGGAGAGAACTGTGATGGATGGATGGAGGAGAGAACTGTGGTTATGGGTTTGATGGATGGATGGAGGAGAGAACTGTGGTTATGGGTTTGATGGATGGATGGAGGAGAGAACTGTGGTTATGGGTTTGATGGATGGATGGAGGAGAGAAACTGTGGTTATGGGGTTGATGGATGGATGGAGGAGAGAACTGTGGTTATGGGTTTGATGGATGGATGGAGGAGGAGAGAACTGTGGTTATGGGTTTGATGGATGGATGGAGGAGAGAACTGTGGTTATGGGTTGATGGATGGATGGAGGAGAGAACTGTGGTTATGGGTTTGATGGATGGATGGAGGAGAGAACTGTGGTTATGGGTTTGATGGATGGATGGAGGAGAGATAACTGTGGTTATGGGGTTGATGGATGTGGGAGGAGAGAACTGTGGTTATGGGTTTGATGGATGGATGGAGGAGAGAACTGTGGTTATGGGGTTGATGGATGGATGGAGGAGAGAACTGTGGTTATGGGTTTGATGGATGGATGGAGGAGAGAACTGTGGTTATGGGTTTGATGGATGGATGGAGGAGAGATAACTGTGGTTATGGGTTTGATGGATGGATGGAGGAGAGAACTGTGGTTATGGGTTTGATGGATGGATGGAGGAGAGAACTGTGGTTATGGGTTTGATGGATGGATGGAGGAGAGAAATGTGGTTATGGGTTTGAGGGATGGATGGAGGAGAGAACTGTGGTTATGGGTTTGATGGATGGATGGAGGAGAGAACTGTGGTTATGGGGTTGATGGATGGATGGAGGAGAGAACTGTGGTTATGGGTTTGATGGATGGATGGAGGAGATATAACTGTGGTTATGGGGTTGATGGATGGATGGAGGAGAGAACTGTGGTTATGGGTTTGAGGGATGGATGGAGGAGAGAACTGTGGTTATGGGGTTGATGGATGGATGGAGGAGATATAACTGTGGTTATGGGTTTGAGGGATGGATGGAGGAGAGAACTGTGGTTATGGGGTTGATGGATGGATGGAGGAGAGAACTGTGGTTATGGGTTTGAGGATGGATGGAGGAGAGAACTGTGGTTATGGGTTTGATGGATGGATGGAGGAGAGAACTGTGGTTATGGGTTTGATGGATGGATGGAGGAGAGAACTGTGGTTATGGGGTTGATGGATGGATGGAGGAGAGAACTGTGGTTATGGGTTTGAGGGATGGATGGAGGAGATATAACTGTGGTTATGGGGTTGATGGATGGATGGAGGAGAGAACTGTGGTTATGGGTTGATGGATGGATGGAGGAGAGAACTGCGGTTATGGGTTTGAGGGATGGATGGAGGAGATATAACTGTGGTTATGGGGTTGATGGATGGATGGAGGAGAGAACTGTGGTTATGGGGTTGATGGATGGATGGAGGAGAGAACTGTGGTTATGGGTTTGAGGGATGGATGGAGGAGATATAACTGTGGTTATGGGGTTGATGGATGGATGGAGGAGAGAACTGTGGTTATGGGTTTGATGGATGGATGGAGGAGAGAACTGTGGTTATGGGGTTTGATGGATGGATGGAGGAGAGAACTGTGGTTATGGGTTTGATGGATGGATGGAGGAGAGAACTGTGGTTATGGGTTTGATGGATGGATGGAGGAGAGAACTGTGGTTATGGGTTTGATGGATGGATGGAGGAGAGAAACTGTGGTTATGGGTTTGATGGATGGATGGAGGAGAGAACTGTGGTTATGGGTTTGATGGATGGATGGAGGAGAGAACTGTGGTTATGGGTTTGAGGGATGGATGGAGGAGAGAACTGTGGTTATGGGGTTGATGGATGGATGGAGGAGAGAACTGTGGTTATGGGTTTGAGGGATGGATGGAGGAGAGATAACTGTGGTTATGGGGTTGATGGATGGATGGAGGAGGAGAGAAACTGTGGTTATGGGTTTGAGGGATGGATGGAGGAGAGAACTGTGGTTATGGGGTTGATGGATGGATGGAGGAGAGAAACTGTGGTTATGGGTTTGAGGGATGGATGGAGGATGGATGGGGTTGAGGATGGATGGAGGAGAGAACTGTGGTTATGGGTTTGAGGGATGGATGGAGGAGAGAACTGTGGTTATGGGTTTGATGGATGGATGGAGGAGATATAACTGTGGTTATGGGTTTGATGGATGGATGGAGGAGAGAACTGTGGTTATGGGTTTGAGGGATGGATGGAGGAGAGAACTGTGGTTATGGGTTTGATGGATGGATGGAGGAGATATAACTGTGGTTATGGGGTTGGATGGATGGAGGAGAGAACTGGGTTATGGGTTTGAGGGATGGATGGAGGAGAGAACTGTGGTTATGGGGTTGATGGATGGATGGAGGAGAGAACTGTGGTTATGGGTTTGATGGATGGATGGAGGAGATAACTGTGGTTCTGGGTTTGATGGATGGATGGAGGAGAGAACTGTGGTTATGGGTTTGATGGATGGATGGAGGAGAGAACTGTGGTTATGGGGTTGATGGATGGATGGAGGAGAGAACTGTGGTTATGGGTTTGAGGGATGGATGGAGGAGAGAACTGTGGTTATGGGTTTGAGGGATGGATGGAGGAGAGAACTGTGGTTATGGGTTTGAGGGATGGATGGATGATGGATGGAGGAGATATAACTGGGTTATGGGGTTGATGGATGGATGGAGGAGAGAACTGTGGTTATGGGGTTGATGGATGGATGGAGGAGAGAACTGTGGTTATGGGGTTGATGGATGGATGGAGGAGAGAACTGTGGTTATGGGTTTGATGGATGGATGGAGGAGATATAACTGTGGTTATGGGTTTGAGGGATGGATGGAGGAGAGAACTGTGGTTATGGGGTTGATGGATGGATGGAGGAGAGAACTGTGGTTATGGGTTGATGGATGGATGGAGGAGAGAACTGTGGTTATGGGTTTGAGGGATGGATGGAGGAGAGAACTGTGGTTATGGGTTTGATGGATGGATGGAGGAGAGAACTGTGGTTATGGGTTTGAGGGATGGATGGAGGAGAGAACTGTGGTTATGGGTTTGATGGATGGATGGAGGAGAGAACTGTGGTTATGGGTTTGAGGGATGGATGGAGGAGAGAACTGTGGTTATGGGGTTGATGGATGGATGGAGGAGAGAACTGTGGTTATGGGGTTGATGGATGGATGGAGGAGAGAACTGTGGTTATGGGTTTGAGGGATGGATGGAGGAGAGAACTGTGGTTATGGGTTTGATGGATGGATGGAGGAGAGAACTGTGGTTATGGGTTTGAGGGATGGATGGAGGAGAGAACTGTGGTTATGGGTTTGAGGGATGGATGGAGGAGAGAACTGTGGTTATGGGGTTGATGGATGGATGGAGGAGATATAACTGTGGTTATGGGTTTGAGGGATGGATGGAGGAGAGAACTGTGGTTATGGGGTTCATGGATGGATGGAGGAGAGATAACTGTGGTTATGGGGTTGATGGATGGATGGAGGAGAGAACTGTGGTTATGGGTTTGATGGATGGATGGAGGAGAGAACTATGGTTATGGGTTTGAGGGATGGATGGAGGAGAGAACTGTGGTTATGGGGTTGATGGATGGATGGAGGAGATATAACTGTGGTTATGGGTTTGAGGGATGGATGGAGGAGAGAACTGTGGTTATGGGGTTGATTGATGGATGGAGGAGATATAACTGTGGTTATGGGTTTGAGGGATGGATGGAGGAGAGAACTGTGGTTATGGGGTTGATGGATGGATGGATGGATGGGTTTTAGGGATGGATGGAGGAGATATAACTGTGGTTATGGGGTTGATGGATGGATGGAGGAGAGAACTGTGGTTATGGGTTTGAGGGATGGATGGAGGAGATATAACTGTGGTTATGGGGTTGATGGATGGATGGAGGAGATATAACTGTGGTTATGGGTTTGAGGGATGGATGGAGGAGAGAACTGTGGTTATGGGGTTGATGGATGGATGGAGGAGAGATGGGTTTGAGGGATGGATGGAGGAGATATAACTGTGGTTATGGGGTTGATGGATGGATGGAGGAGAGAACTGTGGTTATGGGTTTGAGGGATGGATGGAGGAGAGAACTGTGGTTATGGGGTTGATGGATGGATGGAGGAGAGAACTGTGGTTATGGGGTTGATGGATGGATGGAGGAGATATAACTGTGGTTATGGGTTTGATGGATGGATGGAGGAGAGAACTGTGGTTATGGGTTTGAGGGATGGATGGAGGAGAGAACTGTGGTTATGGGTTTGAGGGATGGATGGAGGAGAGAACTGTGGTTATGGGGTTGATGGATGGATGGAGGAGAGAACTGTGGTTATGAGTTGATGGATGGATGGAGGAGAGAACTGTGGTTATGGGTTTGAGGGATGGATGGAGGAGAGAACTGTGGTTATGGGTTTGATGGATGGATGGAGGAGAGAACTGTGGTTATGGGTTTGAGGGATGGATGGAGGAGAGAACTGTGGTTATGGGTTTGATGGATGGATGGAGGAGGGAACTGTGGTTATGGGTTTGAGGGATGGATGGAGGAGAGATAACTGTGGTTATGGGGTTGATGGATGGATGGAGGAGAGAACTGTGGTTATGGGGTTGATGGATGGATGGAGGAGAGAACTGTGGTTATGGGTTTGAGGGATGGATGGATAGAGGAGAGAACTGTGGTTATGGGTTTGATGGATGGATGGAGGAGAGAACTGTGGTTATGGGGTTGAGGGATGGATGGAGGAGAGAACTGTGGTTATGGGGTTGATGGATGGATGGAGGAGAGAACTGTGGTTATGGGTTTGAGGAATGGATGGAGAGAGAACTGTGGTTATGGGTTTGAGGGATGGATGGAGGAGAGAACTGTGGTTATGGGGTTGATGGATGGATGGAGGAGATATAACTGTGGTTATGGGTTTGAGGGATGGATGGAGGAGAGAACTGTGGTTATGGGGTTCATGGATGGATGGAGGAAGATAACTGTGGTTATGGGGTTGATGGATGGATGGAGGAGATATAACTGTGGTTATGGGTTTGATGGATGGATGGAGGAGAGATAACTGTGGTTATGGGGTTGATGGATGGATGGAGGAGAGATAACTGTGGTTATGGGTTTGATGGATGGATGGAGAGAGAACTATGGTTATGGGTTTGAGGGATGGATGGAGGAGAGAACTGTGGTTATGGGGTTGATGGATGGATGGAGGAGATATAACTGTGGTTATGGGTTTGAGGGATGGATGGAGGAGAGAACTGTGGTTATGGGGTTGATTGATGGATGGAGGAGATACAACTGTGGTTATGGGTTTGAGGGATGGATGGAGGAGAGAACTGTGGTTATGGGGTTGATGGATGGATGGAGGAGAGAACTGCGGTTATGGGTTTGAGGGATGGATGGAGGAGATATAACTGTGGTTATGTGGTTGATGGATGGATGGAGGAGAGAACTGTGGTTATGGGTTTGAGGGATGGATGGAGGAGATATAACTGTGGTTATGGGGTTGATGGATGGATGGAGGAGATATAACTGTGGTTATGGGTTTGAGGGATGGATGGAGGAGAGAACTGTGGTTATGGGGTTGATGGATGGATGGAGGAGAGAACTGTGGTTATGGGTTTGAGGGATGGATGGAGGAGATATAACTGTGGTTATGGGGTTGATGGATGGATGGAGGAGAGAACTGTGGTTATGGGTTTGAGGGATGGATGGAGGAGAGAACTGTGGTTATGGGGTTGATGGATGGATGGAGGAGAGAACTGTGGTTATGGGGTTGATGGATGGATGGAGGAGATATAACTGTGGTTATGGGTTTGAGGGATGGATGGAGGAGAGAACTGTGGTTATGGGTTTGATGGATGGATGGAGGAGAGAACTGTGGTTATGGGTTTGATGGATGGATGGAGGAGAGAACTGTGGTTATGGGTTTGAGGGATGGATGGAGGAGATATAACTGTGGTTATGGGGTTGAGGGATGGATGGAGGAGAGAACTGTGGTTATGGGTTTGATGGATGGATGGAGGAGATATAACTGTGGTTATGGGTTTGATGGATGGATGGAGTTGAGAACTGTGGTTATGGGTTTGATGGATGGATGGAGGAGAGATAACTGGTTATGGGGTTGATGGATGGATGTCATGGGGATGGAAGGTAAACAGAGGCAGGTTGGAACCAAGATCAGAACAACAAACAGAATAGGCTGACAGACCAACACAGGTCAACAGAAGGGCTGTGTGTGTGTGTGTGTGTGTGTGTGTGTGTGTGTGTGTGTGTGTGTGTGTGTGTGTGTGTGTGTGTGTGTGTGTGTGTGTGTGTGTGTGTGTGTGTGTGTGTGTGTGTGTGTGTGTGTGTCTGTAATGGTGGAAACTCCTGCATCTGACCTCAAAGAAAAAGGGCAGTGAGCAGCAAGATTTGACATGTCCCACACAGATGTGCTTCACACAGTTCTTTCTTTGCAAACAAATGACATCTATGAAGTGTTTGTGTGCATGCCTCTGTTTATTTAAGTAAATGTTGAGCATTGAGTAACACTGAGTATGCCAAACTTTAGGAACCCCCCAGGACAGCCTCTGTTTGTTAGGGCATGGACTCAGTGTGTCAAAGCATTCCACAGGGATGCTGGCCAATGTTGACTCCAATGCAACAGTTGTGTCGAGCTGGTTGGATGTCCTTTGGGTGGTGGACCATTCTTGATACACACGGAAAACTGATGAGCATGAGCATCTACACTGATTAAAGTGGATTTAACAAGTGACATAGATTTCACCTGGATTCACCTGGTCAGTCTATGTCATGGAAAGAGCAGGTGTTCTTCATGTTTTATACACTCTGTATAGACTCCATGACCTGGGCCTTTTCCCTGGCTCCTTGTAACTGGAGTTGGGGTTGCCACCTCTGTCAGGTATGCTGCCCTCCACATGCACCTGAGCTGCCAGGTTACATCAGATCTACGAACACAGACAGGAAGGTAGGCACACACGCACGCACGCATGCACGGTGATGGATGCGTCATGGCATGCCTGTGTTTTATTGTAGTGCTGATTTGGTACCCCAAGTTTCACCCTGCTGCCGAGCGGGCCAACAAACACTCTCCCAGGAGTTGAGAGCGGGTTCGCCAGTGTGTGTGTGTATGTGTAATGTTGTTAGCCGTGGGGCAATTATAAGCTGTCAACTGATGCTGACTCACACACCTCCAACGAGTTAATTAGAGGTGGCGGAGTGTACCTACACACACACACAGGCACACACACCACAAACACATACAAATAAATATAAACATGTGTACAATGCACTACAAACTACACATACTGGTTATAGACACCAAACACACACCTTAATGAAGCACCTAGCTACTAAGGCCTAGTGTTACGTTTTGAAATCTCTGAGAGACATTTGTCAGTGAAGCAGGGATACGCTTCAATTTGTTTGTGTGTGTGAGGGTGTGCGTGTGAACAAGTGTTTAAAGACAGTGTGACTCAGACAACTTAAAGGAAATATGACTCACGTCTCTTCTCTCATTCTGCCAGGGTAATTCCGATTAAGATTGCTCTCATACCACAATAGGGAATAAGGGAAACTGTTATTTGTAATGGTGTTTTATTTCAATCCTACAGTTATCATTAGCGCAACAAGAAGCTGAATATCATAAAATAGAATGATCAGTTTGATGGGATATAAAGATTTGGTTTTGAAGAGAAGTCCTCAAATGTCTAGCCAGACTAAATAACACCCTTCTCTCAATCCCTTCTCTTTCTTTGCTCTTCTTCACCTCTCCTCCATACTGTAATCATCACCATGGTCCCACGGGGGCCAGTATTCACAGTGAGCCATGTTGGCTATAACAAGACAACAGATGACATGTGTGCAAAGTGTTTTCTCTTTGTCTCCTATTGTTGGTGATGACAGCCGTTTACACTCTCAGTCACAGGGTCTCTTAATGTCTAGGTAATATTTCTCCTGGGGGCCCTTATGTTGTTGCATAATAACATCTGAATCGTGACAACGCCCCTGGATGCATATCAAATGGCACCCTATTCAGTATATAGTGCACTACTTTGGACCAGGACCCATAATGCTCTGGTCAAAAGTAGTGCACTATGTAAGGAATAGGGTGCCATTTGGGATTCCACCCTGTCGCTATAGAGACACACCTATAAGGATTACAACAGGACAATGACAATGTCCATTAGGGGAGATTGTGTTTCTCTCCTTTGTGGAAAGGTGTGTGACCCTGTAATCTATGGGACCTGCTGTTCTGCGTGTGACCCTGTAATCTATGGGACCTGTTGTTCTGCGTGTGACCCTGTAATCTATGGGACCTGATGTTCTGTGTGTGACCCTGTAATCTATGGGACCTGCTGTCCTGCGTGTGACCCTGTAATCTATGGTACCTGCTGTTCTGCGTGTGACCCTGTAATCTATGGTACCTGCTGTTCTGCGTGTGACCCTGTAATCTATGGGACCTGCTGTTCTGCGTGTGACCCTGTAATCTATGGGACCTGTTGTTCTGTGTGTGACCCTGTAATCTATGGGACCTGCTGTCCTGCGTGTGACCCTGTAATCTATGGTACCTGCTGTTCTGCGTGTGACCCTGTAATATATGGGACCTGCTGTTCTGTGTGCTCTGTGTGTGACCCTGTAATCTATGGGACCTGTTGTTCTGTGTGTGACCCTGTAATCTATGCTGGACCTCTGTTCTGTGTGCTCTGTGTGTGACCCTGTGTGACCCTGTAATCTATGGTACCTGCTGTTGCTGTTCTGTGTGACCCTGTAATCTATGGCACCTGCTGTTCTGCGTGTGACCCTGCTAATCTATACCTGGTTCTGACCCTGCTGTTCTGTGTGCTCTGTGTGTGACCCTGTAATCTATGGGACCTGCTGTTCTGTGTGTGACCCTGTAATCTATGGGACCTGCTGTTCTGTGTGTGTCCCTGTAATCTATAGGACCATCTGTTCTGTGTGCTCTGTGTGTGACCCTGTAATCTATGGGACCTGCTGTTCTGTGTGTTCTGTGTGTGACCCTGTAATCTATAGGACCGGCTGTTCTGTGTGTGACCCTGTAATCTATGGGACCTGCTGTTCTGTGTGTGACCCTGTAATCTATGGGACCTGCTGTTCTGTGTGTGACCCTGTAATCTATGGGACCTGCTGTTCTGTGTGTTCTGTGTGTGACCCTGTAATCTATAGGACCGGCTGTTCTGTGTGTGACCCTGTAATCTATGGGACCTGCTGTTCTGTGTGCTCTGTGTGTGACCCTGTAATCTATGGGACCTGCTGTTCTGTGTGTGTCCCTGTAATCTATGGGACCGGCTGTTCTGTGTGCTCTGTGTGTGACCCTGTAATCTATAGGACCATCTGTTCTGTGTGCTCTGTGTGTGACCCTGTAATCTATGGGACTTGCTGTTCTGCGTGTGACCCTGTAATCTATGGGACCGGCTGTTCTGTGTGTGACCCTGTAATCTATGGGACCTGCTGTTCTGCGTGTGACCCTGTAATCTATGGGACCTGCTGTCCTGCGTGTGACCCTGTAATCTATGGCACCTGCTGTTCTGCGTGTGACCCTGTAATCTATGGGACCTGCTGTTCTGCGTGTGACCCTGTAATCTATGGGACCTGTTGTTCTGTGTGTGACCCTGTAATCTATGGGACCTGCTGTCCTGCGTGTGACCCTGTAATCTATGGTACCTGCTGTTCTGCGTGTGACCCTGTAATATATGGGACCTGCTGTTCTGCGTGTGACCCTGTAATCTATGGGACCTGTTGTTCTGTGTGTGACCCTGTAATCTATGGGACCTGCTGTCCTGCGTGTGACCCTGTAATCTATGGTACCTGCTGTTCTGCGTGTGACCCTGTAATATATGGGACCTGCTGTTCTGCGTGTGACCCTGTAATCTATGGGACCTGTTGTTCTGTGTGTGACCCTGTAATCTATGGGACCTGCTGTCCTGCGTGTGACCCTGTAATCTATGGTACCTGCTGTTCTGCGTGTGACCCTGTAATCTATGGGACCTGCTGTTCTGTGTGCTCTGTGTGTGACCCTGTAATCTATGGGACCTGCTGTTCTGTGTGTGACCCTGTAATCTATGGGACCTGCTGTTCTGTGTGTGTCCCTGTAATCTATAGGACCATCTGTTCTGTGTGCTCTGTGTGTGACCCTGTAATCTATGGGACCTGCTGTTCTGTGTGTTCTGTGTGTGACCCTGTAATCTATAGGACCGGCTGTTCTGTGTGTGACCCTGTAATCTATGGGACCTGCTGTTCTGTGTGTGACCCTGTAATCTATGGGACCTGCTGTTCTGTGTGTGACCCTGTAATCTATAGGACCATCTGTTCTGTGTGCTCTGTGTGTGACCCTGTAATCTATGGGACTTGCTGTTCTGCGTGTGACCCTGTAATCTATGGGACCGGCTGTTCTGTGTGTGACCCTGTAATCTATGGGACCTGCTGTTCTGCGTGTGACCCTGTAATCTATGGGACCTGCTGTCCTGCGTGTGACCCTGTAATCTATGGCACCTGCTGTTCTGTGTGACCCTGTAATCTATGGGACCTGCTGTTCTGTGTGACCCTGTAATCTATGGGACCTGCTGTTCTGCGTGTGACCCTGTAATATATGGGACCTGCTGTTCTGTGTGCTCTGTGTGTGACCCTGTAATCTATGGGACCTGCTGTTCTGTGTGTGACCCTGTAATCTATGGGACCTGCTGTTCTGTGTGTGTCCCTGTAATCTATAGGACCATCTGTTCTGTGTGCTCTGTGTGTGACCCTGTAATCTATGGGACCTGCTGTTCTGTGTGTTCTGTGTGTGACCCTGTAATCTATAGGACCGGCTGTTCTGTGTGTGACCCTGTAATCTATGGGACCTGCTGTTCTGTGTGTGACCCTGTAATCTATGGGACCTGCTGTTCTGTGTGTGACCCTGTAATCTATGGGACCTGCTGTTCTGTGTGTTCTGTGTGTGACCCTGTAATCTATAGGACCGGCTGTTCTGTGTGTGACCCTGTAATCTATGGGACCTGCTGTTCTGTGTGCTCCGTGTGTGACCCTGTAATCTATGGGACCTGCTGTCCTGCGTGTGACCCTGTAATCTATGGCACCTGCTGTTCTGCGTGTGACCCTGTAATCTATGGGACCTGCTGTTCTGCGTGTGACCCTGTAATCTATGGGACCTGTTGTTCTGTGTGTGACCCTGTAATCTATGGGACCTGCTGTCCTGCGTGTGACCCTGTAATCTATGGTACCTGCTGTTCTGCGTGTGACCCTGTAATATATGGGACCTGCTGTTCTGCGTGTGACCCTGTAATCTATGGACCTGTTGTTCTGTGTGTGACCCTGTAATCTATGGGACCTGCTGTCCTGCGTGTGACCCTGTAATCTATGGTACCTGCTGTTCTGCGTGTGACCCTGTAATATATGGGACCTGCTGTTCTGCGTGTGACCCTGTAATCTATGGGACCTGTTGTTCTGTGTGTGACCCTGTAATCTATGGGACCTGCTGTCCTGCGTGTGACCCTGTAATCTATGGTACCTGCTGTTCTGCGTGTGACCCTGTAATCTATGGGACCTGCTGTTCTGTGTGCTCTGTGTGTGACCCTGTAATCTATGGGACCTGCTGTTCTGTGTGTGACCCTGTAATCTATGGGACCTGCTGTTCTGTGTGTGTCCCTGTAATCTATAGGACCATCTGTTCTGTGTGCTCTGTGTGTGACCCTGTAATCTATGG
This sequence comes from Oncorhynchus masou masou, assembly GCF_036934945.1. Taxonomy (NCBI): domain Eukaryota; kingdom Metazoa; phylum Chordata; class Actinopteri; order Salmoniformes; family Salmonidae; genus Oncorhynchus; species Oncorhynchus masou. Next base: position 98,199,842 of record NC_088235.1, read on the forward strand.
GACCTGCTGTTCTGTGTGTTCTGTGTGTGACCCTGTAATCTATAGGACCGGCTGTTCTGTGTGTGACCCTGTAATCTATGGGACCTGCTGTTCTGTGTGTGACCCTGTAATCTATGGGACCTGCTGTTCTGTGTGTGACCCTGTAATCTATGGGACCTGCTGTTCTGTGTGTTCTGTGTGTGACCCTGTAATCTATAGGACCGGCTGTTCTGTGTGTGACCCTGTAATCTATGGGACCTGCTGTTCTGTGTGCTCTGTGTGTGACCCTGTAATCTATGGGACCTGCTGTTCTGTGTGTGTCCCTGTAATCTATGGGACCGGCTGTTCTGTGTGCTCTGTGTGTGACCCTGTAATCTATAGGACCATCTGTTCTGTGTGTTCTGTGTGTGACCCTGTAATCTATAGGACCATCTGTTCTGTGTGCTCTGTGTGTGACCCTGTAATCTATGGGACTTGCTGTTCTGCGTGTGACCCTGTAATCTATGGGACCGGCTGTTCTGTGTGTGACCCTGTAATCTATGGGACCTGCTGTTCTGCGTGTGACCCTGTAATCTATGGGACCTGCTGTCCTGCGTGTGACCCTGTAATCTATGGCACCTGCTGTTCTGCGTGTGACCCTGTAATCTATGGGACCTGCTGTTCTGCGTGTGACCCTGTAATCTATGGGACCTGCTGTTCTGCGTGTGACCCTGTAATATATGGGACCTGCTGTTCTGTGTGCTCTGTGTGTGACCCTGTAATCTATGGGACCTGCTGTTCTGTGTGTGACCCTGTAATCTATGGGACCTGCTGTTCTGTGTGTGTCCCTGTAATCTATAGGACCATCTGTTCTGTGTGCTCTGTGTGTGACCCTGTAATCTATGGGACCTGCTGTTCTGTGTGTTCTGTGTGTGACCCTGTAATCTATAGGACCGGCTGTTCTGTGTGTGACCCTGTAATCTATGGGACCTGCTGTTCTGTGTGTGACCCTGTAATCTATGGGACCTGCTGTTCTGTGTGTGACCCTGTAATCTATGGGACCTGCTGTTCTGTGTGTTCTGTGTGTGACCCTGTAATCTATAGGACCGGCTGTTCTGTGTGTGACCCTGTAATCTATGGGACCTGCTGTTCTGTGTGCTCTGTGTGTGACCCTGTAATCTATGGGACCTGCTGTTCTGTGTGTGTCCCTGTAATCTATGGGACCGGCTGTTCTGTGTGCTCTGTGTGTGACCCTGTAATCTATAGGACCATCTGTTCTGTGTGTTCTGTGTGTGACCCTGTAATCTATAGGACCATCTGTTCTGTGTGCTCTGTGTGTGACCCTGTAATCTATGGGACTTGCTGTTCTGCGTGTGACCCTGTAATCTATGGGACCGGCTGTTCTGTGTGTGACCCTGTAATCTATGGGACCTGCTGTTCTGCGTGTGACCCTGTAATCTATGGGACCTGCTGTCCTGCGTGTGACCCTGTAATCTATGGCACCTGCTGTTCTGCGTGTGACCCTGTAATCTATGGGACCTGCTGTTCTGCGTGTGACCCTGTAATCTATGGGACCTGTTGTTCTGTGTGTGACCCTGTAATCTATGGGACCTGCTGTCCTGCGTGTGACCCTGTAATCTATGGTACCTGCTGTTCTGCGTGTGACCCTGTAATATATGGGACCTGCTGTTCTGCGTGTGACCCTGTAATCCATGTGACCTGTTGTTCTGTGTGTGACCCTGTAATCTATGGGACCTGCTGTACTGCGTGTGACCCTGTAATCTATGGTACCTGCTGTTCTGCGTGTGACCCTGTAATCTATGGGACCTGCTGTTCTGCGTGTGACCCTGTAATCTATGGGACCTGTTGTTCTGTGTGTGACCCTGTAATCTATGGGACCTGCTGTCCTGCGTGTGACCCTGTAATCTATGGTACCTGCTGTTCTGCGTGTGACCCTGTAATCTATGGGACCTGCTGTTCTGTGTGCTCTGTGTGTGACCCTGTAATCTATGGGACCTGCTGTTCTGTGTGTGACCCTGTAATCTATGGGACCTGCTGTTCTGTGTGTGTCCCTGTAATCTATAGGACCATCTGTTCTGTGTGCTCTGTGTGTGACCCTGTAATCTATGGGACCTGCTGTTCTGTGTGTTCTGTGTGTGACCCTGTAATCTATAGGACCGGCTGTTCTGTGTGTGACCCTGTAATCTATGGGACCTGCTGTTCTGTGTGTGACCCTGTAATCTATGGGACCTGCTGTTCTGTGTGTGACCCTGTAATCTATGGGACCTGCTGTTCTGTGTGTTCTGTGTGTGACCCTGTAATCTATAGGACCGGCTGTTCTGTGTGTGACCCTGTAATTTATGGGACCTGCTGTTCTGTGTGCTCCGTGTGTGACCCTGTAATCTATGGGACCTGCTGTTCTGTGTGTGTCCCTGTAATCTATGGGACCGGCTGTTCTGTGTGCTCTGGGTGTGACCCTGTAATCTATAGGACCATCTGTTCTGTGTGTTCTGTGTGTGACCCTGTAATCTATAGGACCATCTGTTCTGTGTGCTCTGTGTGTGACCCTGTAATCTATGGGACTTGCTGTTCTGCGTGTGACCCTGTAATCTATGGGACCGGCTGTTCTGTGTGTGACCCTGTAATCTATGGGACCTGCTGTCCTGCGTGTGACCCTGTAATCTATGGCACCTGCTGTTCTGCGTGTGACCCTGTAATCTATGGCACCTGCTGTTCTGCGTGTGACCCTGTAATATATGGGACCTGCTGTTCTGCGTGTGACCCTGTAATCTATGGGACCTGTTGTTCTGTGTGTGACCCTGTAATCTATGGGACCTGCTGTCCTGCGTGTGACCCTGTAATCTATGGTACCTGCTGTTCTGCGTGTGACCCTGTAATCTATGGGACCTGCTGTTCTGCGTGTGACCCTGTAATCTATGGGACCTGTTGTTCTGTGTGCTCCGTGTGTGACCCTGTAATCTATGGTACCTGCTGTTCTGCGTGTGACCCTGTAATCTATGGGACCTGCTGTTCTGTGTGCTCTGTGTGTGACCCTGTAATCTATGGGACCGGCTGTTCTGTGTGTGACCCTGTAATCTATGGGACCTGCTGTTCTGCGTGTGACCCTGTAATCTATGGGACCTGCTGTTCTGTGTGCTCTGTGTGTGACCCTGTAATCTATGGGACCTGCTGTTCTGTGTGTGTCCCTGTAATCTATAGGACCATCTGTTCTGTGTGCTCTGTGTGTGACCCTGTAATCTATGGGACCAGCTGTTCTGTGTGTTCTGTGTGTGACCCTGTAATCTATAGGACCGGCTGTTCTGTGTGTGACCCTGTAATCTATGGGACCTGCTGTTCTGTGTGTGACCCTGTAATCTATGGGACCTGCTGTTCTGTGTGTGACCCTGTAATCTATAGGACCATCTGTTCTGTGTGTTCTGTGTGTGACCCTGTAATCTATAGGACCATCTGTTCTGTGTGCTCTGTGTGTGACCCTGTAATCTATGGGACCTGCTGTTCTGCGTGTGACCCTGTAATCTATGGGACCGGCTGTTCTGTGTGTGACCCTGTAATCTATGGGACCTGCTGTTCTGCGTGTGACCCTGTAATCTATGGGACCTGCTGTTCTGCGTGTGACCCTTTAATCTATGGGACCTGCTGTTCTGTGTTTGACCCTGTAATCTATAGGACCATCTGTTCTGTGTGTTCTGTGTGTGACCCTGTAATCTATAGGACCATCTGTTCTGTGTGTTCTGTGTGTGACCCTGTAATCTATGGGACCATCTGTTCTGTGTGCTCTGTGTGTGACCCTGTAATCTATGGGACCTGCTGTTCTGCGTGTGACCCTGTAATCTATGGGACTGGCTGTTCTGTGTGTGACCCTGTAATCTATAGGACCATCTGTTCTGTGTGTGACCATGTAATCTATGGGACCAGCTATTCTGTGTGTTTGTGTGTGACCCTGTAATCTATAGGACCATCTGTTCTGTATGTTCTGTGTGTGACCCTGTAATCTATAGGACCATCTGTTCTGTATGTTCTGTGTGTGACCCTGTAATCTATAGGACGGCTATTCTGTGTGTTCTGTGTGTGACCCTGTAATCTATAGGACCGGCTCTGTGTGTTTGTGTGTGACCCTGTAATCTATAGGACCATCTGTTCTGTGTGTTCTGTGTGTGACCCTGTAATCTATGGGACCTGCTGTTCTGTGTGTTCTGTGTGTGACCCTGTAATCTATAGGACCGGCTGTTCTGTGTGTGACCCTGTAATCTATAGGACCATCTGTTCTGTGTGCTCTGTGTGTGACCCTGTAATCTATGGGACCTGCTGTTCTGTGTGTGTCCCTGTAATCTATAGGACCATCTGTTCTGTGTGCTCTGTGTGTGACCCTGTAATCTATGGGACCAGCTGTTCTGTGTGTTCTGTGTGTGACCCTGTAATCTATAGGACCGGCTGATCTGTGTGTGACCCTGTAATCTATGGGACCTGCTGTTCTGTGTGTGACCCTGTAATCTATGGGACCTGCTGTTCTGTGTGTGACCCTGTAATCTATAGGACCATCTGTTCTGTGTGTTCTGTGTGTGACCCTGTAATCTATAGGACCATCTGTTCTGTGTGCTCTGTGTGTGACCCTGTAATCTATGGGACCTGCTGTTCTGCGTGTGACCCTGTAATCTATGGGACCGGCTGTTCTGTGTGTGACCCTGTAATCTATGGGACCTGCTGTTCTGCGTGTGACCCTGTAATCTATGGGACCTGCTGTTCTGCGTGTGACCCTTTAATCTATAGGACCATCTGTTCTGTGTGTTCTGTGTGTGACCCTGTAATCTATGGGACCATCTGTTCTGTGTGCTCTGTGTGTGACCCTGTAATCTATGGGACCTGCTGTTCTGCGTGTGACCCTGTAATCTATGGGACTGGCTGTTCTGTGTGTGACCCTGTAATCTATAGGACCATCTGTTCTGTGTGTGACCCTGTAATCTATGGGACCGGCTATTCTGTGTGTTTGTGTGTGACCCTGTAATCTATAGGACCAACTGTTCTGTATGTTCTGTGTGTGACCCTGTAATCTATAGGACCATCTGTTCTGTATGTTCTGTGTGTGACCCTGTAATCTATAGGACCGGCTATTCTGTGTGTTCTGTGTGTGACCCTGTAATCTATAGGACCGGCTGTTCTGTGTGTTTGTGTGTGACCCTGTAATCTATAGGACCATCTGTTCTGTGTGTTCTGTGTGTGACCCTGTAATCTATAGGACCATCTGTTCTGTGTGTTCTGTGTGTGACCCTGTAATCTATAGGACCAGCTGTTCTGTGTGTTTGTGTGTGACCCTGTAATCTATAGGACCATCTGTTCTGTGTGTTCTGTGTGTGACCCTGTAATCTATGGGACCTGTTGTTCTGGGTGTGGATGTGGAATGGGATAGGAGTCAGAGTGGGGCATGGTGGAGTGACCAGGTGTAATGAAAAGTTTATAGTAAAGGTGTCAGGTCTTTTCTTAGAACACTATACGTGATCATTGTGTCACTGAAGTAATTGTTTGTTTGAAGTAAACCTTCCAGTCATCACATGTACATGTGCTGTGTTTTTTTCTAGTGTTATGTAAGGAAGTCCTAGAAAAGATCACACCTAGTTATAAACTGGATCACTGTTCTTTTCTTTATTTACCAGCTCTAGCTGTTTGTCTGGTTAATGTGTTGTTAACGTCAGTTGTCTTAAACCAAAAAAATCCAAAAGATGCAGAAATGCGGTCTCCTCTATCTATACTGATCACCATAACTCTAGATCAGAGCTGGCCCGGAGTTCCAATTCCAAACTCAGAAGCTTCTAATCTCCGAGACCTCCTAGCTTGGTTCCAAAATAAAACAAATGACTCATATTTCTCATATTAAATGGTTTTCTGAGGTGTATCTTTCCTACAGTAACTCCCTGACCACTGGGCTGTTTTCACTGCAGAGCTGATGAAAACGTAGAGAGCTAGTCTTTGTGAAAAGTAAACATCAGTTTCTCAATTCTCTTCCTCTAATCTCAATGTAAACCAACTCAATGGCTCTCCCTACTCTGCATTCCATTGGTCCAACCCTCATGTTGCCAAACTTGATGGTTTCTTGGTGTTCCTAGCCCCAGGCCACCCATTGGTAGCCTACATCACCATATGCCTGTTTCTCTCTTTAGCTCTCTCTTTACAGAAAATACTAAACAAAGTTAGTATTTCGTGAAGGATTTTTAGTAAGTTGCTTTTTGATAAATCAGTAGTTTATTTATCCCCAAGTGGCAATTATACAACATTTAACATTTTTAATTGTGTAAAGTTGTGTATCTTTAGTTGTATTTTGTTTTTATATACAGTGCCTTTAGAAAGTATTCACACCCCTTGACTTTTTTCACATTTTGTGTTGTTACAACCTGAAATTAAAATGGATTAAATTGAGATTTAGGGTCACTGGCCTACACCAATACCCTATAATGTCAAAGTGGCATTATGTTTTTTGATTATTTTTTTTTACAAATGAATAAAGAAATTAAATCTGAAATGTCTTGAGTCAATAAGAATTCAACACCATTGTTATGGCAGGCTAAAATACATTCAGAAGTAAACATTTGCTTAACAAGTCACATAATAAGTTGAGTGGGTTCTTAGAGACTTACCCAGAAAGACTCATCGATGCCAAATGTATTCTAACATGTATTGACTCAGGGGTATGAATACTTACAGTGTTTTCAGAAATGATTCATACCCCTTGACTTATTCCAAAAATGTTTGTGTTACAGCCGGAATTAAAAATGATTTAAATGAAAACAAATCTCACCCATCTACACACAATACCCCACAATGACAAAGTCAAAACATGATTTTAGAAATTTTGGCAAAAATATTGAAACTTAATTACAGAACCCCTGAGTCACACCCCAGAGTCAATACTTTGTAAAAGCACCATTGGCAGCAATAACAGCTGTGAGTCTTTTTCACATCTGAATTGGGCAACATTTGCCTATTATTATTTTCAAAATTCTTTAAACTCTGTCAAATTGGTTGTTGGTCATCGCTAGACAACTATTTTCAGGTCTTACCATAGCTTTTCAAGCAGATTTAAGTCAAAACTTACTCAGCCAGTCAGGAACATTCACTGTCTTCTTGGTTAGCAACTCCAGTGTAGATTTGGTCTTGTGTTTCAGGTTATTGTGCTACTGAAAGATGAATTCATCTCCCAGTGTCTGATGGAAAGCAGATTGAACCAGGTTTTCCTCTGGGATTTTGCCTGTGCTTAGCTCCATTCAGTTTATTTTTTATCCTGAAAAACTCCCTAAACAATTACAAGCATACCCATAACATGATGCAGCCACCACTATGCTTGAAAATATGGAGAGTGGTACTCAGTAATGGGATGTGTTGGATTTGCCCCAAACATAACACTTTTTATTCAGGACAAAACGTTAATTGCTTTGCCACATTTTTTTCAGTTTTACTTCAGTGCCTTGTTGCAAACAGGATGCATTTTGTGGAATATTTTTTATTCCATACAGGCTTCCTTCTTTCACTCTGTCAATTAAGTTAGTATTGTGGAGTAACTACAATGTTGTTGTTCCATTTTCAGTTTTCTCCTATCACAGCCATTAAACTCTGTAACTGTTATAAAGTCAAATTGGACTCATAGTGAAATCCCTGAGCAGTGTCCTTCCTCTTCGGCAATTAAGTTAGGAAGGATGCCTGTATCTTTGTAGTGACTGGGTGTACCATCCAAAGTGTAATTAATAACTTTACCATGCTCAATGGGATTTTCAAAGTCTGATTTTTGAAATATTTACTCATCTACCAATCGGTGCCCTTCTTTGCGAGGAATTGGAAAACCTCCCTGGTCTTTGTGGTTGCATCTTACAGACCTTACAGATAATCATATGTGTGGGGTACAGAGATGAGGTAATCATTCAAAAAATCATGTTAAGCACTATTATTGCACACAGAGCGAGTCCATGTAGCTTATTATGTGACTTGTTAAGTACATTTTTACTCCTGAACTTATTTAGGCTTTCAATAACAAAGGGGTTGAATACTTATTGACAAGACACTTCAGCTTTTCATTTTTAATTCATTTTTAACAATAAAAAAAACAGGACAGCACTTTGACATTATGTGGTATTGTGTGTAGTAGACCAGTTACAAAACAATCTCAATTTAATCCATTTCAAAATCGGGCTGCAACACAACAAAATGTGGAAAAAGTCAATGGGTATGAAAACCTTCTGAAGGCCCAGTAGGTAAGTTACACATCTGTATATACTTTTCAGTATATTTGCAAAAATGTTTAAAAACATGTTTACAACTTGTCATTATGGGGTATTGTTTGTAGATGGGTAAAAACAACAACAACAATTTAATCAATTTTGATTTCAGGCTGTAACACAACAAAATGTGGAAAAGGTCAGTAGGCATGAATACTTATATATACGTTCTGTGAGGGAGTGGCACACATCGTTGTACAAGTTCCTCAGTTTCTTGGCATTTTCTCCCATGGAATAGCCCTCATTTCACAGAACAAAGAATAGACTGACATGTTTCAAAAGGAAGTTCTTTGTTTCTGGCCATTTTGAGCCTGTAATCGAACCCACAAATACTGATGCTCCAGATACTCAACTAGTCAAAAGAAGGCCAGTTTTATCGCGTCTTTAATCAGAACAACAGGTTTCAGCTGTGCTAACATAATTGAAAAGGGGTTTCAAAATAGCCTTTCAAAATTATAAACTTGGATTAGCTAACACAACGTGCCACTGGAACACAGGAGTGATGGTTGCCGATAATGGGCCTCTGTACGCCTATGTAGATATTCCATGAAAATCAGCCGTTTCCAGCTACAATAGTCATTTACAACATTAACAAATGTCTACACTGTATTTCTGATCAATTTGATGTTATTTTAATGGACACAAATGTGCTTTTCTTTCAAAAACAGCACATTTCTAAGTGACCTCAAACTTTTGAATGGTAGCGTATATATATACTGCTCAAAAAAATAAAGGGAACACTAAAATAACACATTCTAGATCTGAATGAATGAAATATTCTTATTAAATACTTTTTTCTTTACATAGTTGAATGTGCTGACAACAAAATCACACAAAAATGATCAATGGAAATCAAATTTATCAACCCATGGAGGTCTGGATTTGGAGTCACACTCAAAATTAAAGTGGAAAACCACACTACAGGCTGATCCAACTTTGATATAATGTCCTTAAAACAAGACAAAATGAGGCTCAGTAGTCTGTGTGGCCTCCACGTGCCTGTATGACCTCCCTACAACGGCTGGGCATGCTCCTGATGAGGTGGCCGATGGTCTCCAGAGGGATCTCCTCCCAGACCTGGACTAAAGCATCCGCCAACTCCTGGACAGTCTGTGGTGCAATGTGGTGTTGGTGGATGGAGCGAGACATGATGTCCCAGATGTGCTCAACTGGATTCAGGTCTGGGGAATGGGCAGGCCAGTCCATAGCATCAATGCCTTCCTCTTCCAGGAACTGCTGACACACTCCAGCCACATGAGGTCTAGCATTGTCTTGCATTAGGAGGAACCCAGGGCAAACCGCACTAGCATATGGTCTCACAAGGGGTCTGAGGATCTCATCTCGGTACCTAATGGCAGTCAGGCTACCTCTGGCGAGCACATGGAGGGCTGTGCGGCCCCCCCAAAAAATGCCACTCCACACCATGACTGACCCACCACCAAAAAGGTCATGCTGGAGGATGTTTCAGGCAGCAGAACGTTCTCCACGGCCTCTCCAGACTCTGTCACGTCTGTCACGTTCTCAGTGTGAACCTGCTTTCATCTGTGAAGAGCACAGGGCGCCAGTGGCGAATTTGCCAATCTTTGTGTTCTCTGGCAAATGCCAAACTTCCTGCACGGTGTTGGGCTGTAAGCACAACCCCCCTGTGGACTGTGGAGTCTGTTTCGGGCAGACCATGCATTTGTGGCCTGCTGGACCACCCTCATGGAGTCTGTTTCCCTGCCTCCTCCACGTCTCCTGATGTTGAGCAGACACATGCACATTTGTGGCCATCCTGGAGGCTAATTTTGTGTGGGTTGTAGGGCTCTGCTACACTGAGTCACTCCAGTTTCAAAAGCCAAAACATAAAGGCAGAGGTAGAAGTGGTCGGTCCCCACCTGCAGAACTGGGGGTTGTTGCCTATAATTTCCACCTGTTGTCCCATTTGCACAACAGCATGCCAATCAGTGTTGCTCCACGTCTCCTGATGTTGAGTACGTTGCATTTGGAAAGTATTCAGACCCCTTCACTTTTCCAACATTTTGTTACGTTACAGCCTTATTCAAAAATTGATAAAATACATTTTTCCCTCATGAATACACACAATACCACATGACAAAGCTAAAAACATTTAAAAACATTTTTTGCAAATGAATAAAAAATAAAAATAAAAAATACATTATTTACTTAATTTTGCTATGAGACTCAAAATTCACCTCAGGTGTATCCTGTTTTCATTGATCATTCTTGAGATGTTTCTACAACTTGATTGGAGTCCACCCGTGGTAAATTCAATTGATTGGACATGATTTAGAAAGGCACACACCTGTCTATATAAGATCCAACAGTTGACGGTGCATGTCAGAGCAAAACCCAAGCGATGAGGTTGAAGGAATTGTCCGAAGAGCTCCGAGACAGGAATGTGTCAAGGCACAGATCTGGGGAAGGGTACCAAAACATTTCTGCAACATTGAAGGTCCCCAAGAACACATTGGCCTCCATCATTCTTAATTGGAAGAAGTTTGGAACCAGCAAGACTTTTCCTAGAGCTGGCCACCCTCCCAAACTAATGAATCGGGGAGAAGGGCCTTGGTCAGGGAGGTGACCAAGAACCCGATGGCCACTCTGACAGAGCTCCAGAGGTCCTCTGTGGAAATGGGAGAAACTTCCAGAAGGACAACCATCTCTGCAACACTCCACCAATCAGGCCTTTATGGTAGAGTGGCCAGACGGAAGCCACTCCTCAGTAAAAGGCACATAACAGCCCTCTTTGAGTTTGCCAAAAGTTACCACCTAAAGGACTGGGGCGAAGGTTCACCTTCTAACAGGACAATGACACTAAGCACGCAGCTAAGACAACGCAGGTACTGTACTGAGTAAAGGCTCTGCATACTTATGTAGGGTGTGATATTTAAGTTTTTATTTGTAATACATTTGCAAAAATGTCTAAACAGTTTTTGCTTTGTCATTATGAGGTAGTGTGTAGATTGATGCATTTTTAGGATAAGGCTGTAACGAAACAGAGCTAAAGGCTAACCGGCTAAAAGAAAACTAACCCTTTGAGTGTCTTTATAAACATACAGTACAGTGAGTGCATACATGTTTGTATTTGTGTGATCCCCGAGGGAATTGAACCCACAACTTTGTATTTGTATTTATTAAGGATTTTTTTGAGCTTCTAGTCATGAAATCTATGCAGCCTACTCAATCACTTTTTATAGCTACTGTATACAGGCCTCCTGGGCCATATACAGCATTCCTCATTGAGTTCCCTGAATTCCTATCGGACCTTGTAGTCATAGCAGATAAAATTCAAATTTTTGGTGACTTTAATATTCACGTGGAAAAGTCCACAGACCCACTCCAAAAGGCTTTCGGAGCCATCGTCGACTCAATGGGTTTTGTCCAACATGTCTCTGGACCTACTCACTGTCACAGTCATACTCTGGACCTAGTTTTGTCCCATGGAATACATATTGTGGATCTTAATGTTTTTCCTCATAATCCTGGACTATCGGACCACCATTTTATTACGTTTGCAATTGCAACAAATAATCTGCTCAGACCCCAACCAAGGAGCATCAAAAGTCATGCTATAAATTCTCAGACAACACAAAGATTCCTTGATGCCCTTCCAGACTCCCTCTGCCTACCCAAGGACGTCAGAGGACAAAAATCAGTTAAACATCTAACTGAGGAACTCAATTTAACCTTGCGCAATACCCTAGATGTATTTTTCCAACTTAATTGAGGAAAATTAGAACAATCCAAAATGTATTTTTGATACTGTCACAAAGCTAAACTAAAAAGCAGCATTCCCTAAGTGAGGAGGGCTTTCACTTCAGCAGTAATAAATTCATGAACTTCTTTGAGGAAAAGATCATGATCATTAGAAAGTAAATTACGGACTCCTCTTTAAATCTGCGTATTCCTTCAAAGCTCAGTTGTCCTGAGTCTGCACAACTCTGCCAGGATCTAGGATCAAGAGAGACACTTAAGTGTTTCAGTACTATATCTCTTGATACAATGATGAAAATAATCATGGCCTCTAAACCTTCAAGCTGCATACTGGACCCTATTCCACCTAAACTACTGAAAGAGCTGCTTCCTGTGCTTGGTCCTCCTATGTTGAACATAATAAACGGCTCTCTATCCACCGGATGTGTACCAAACTCACTAAAAGTGTCAGTTATAAAGTGTCTCTTGAAAAAGCCAAACCTTGACCCAGAAAATATAAAAAACTATCGGCCTATATCGAATCTTCCATTCCTCTCAAACATTTCAGAAAAGGCTGTTGCGCAGCAACTCACTGCCTTCGTGAAGTGGGTCATATGTATACAAAATGTATACGAAATGCTTCAGTCTGGTTTTAGACCCCATAATAGCACTGAGACTGCACTTGTGAAGGTGGTAAATTACCTTTAAATGCATCAGACCGAGGCTCTGAATCTGTCCTCATGCTCCTAGTCTTTAATGCTGCTTTTGATACCATCGATCACCACATTCTTTTGGAGAGATTGGAAACCCAAATTGGTCTACACGGACAAGTTCTGGCCTGGTTTAGATCTTATCTGTCGGAAAGATATCAGTTTGTCTCTGTGAATGGTTTGTCCTCTGACAAATCAACTGTAAATTTCGGTGTTCCTCAAGGTTCCGTTTTAGGACCACTATTGTTTTAACTATATATTTTACCTCTTGGGGATGTCATTCGAAAATGTAATGTTAACTTTCACTGCTCTGCGGATGACAGCTGTACATTTCAATGAAACATGGTGAAGCCCCAAAATTGCCCTCGCTAGAAGCCTGTGTTTCAGACATAAGGAAGTGGATGGCTGCAAACTTTCTACTTTTAAACTCGGACAAAACAGAGATGCCTGTTCTAGGTCCCAAGAAACAAAGAGATCTTCTGTTGAATCTGACAATTACTCTTAATGGTTGTACAGTCGTCTCAAATAAAACTGTGAAGGACCTTGGCGTTACTCTGGACCCTGATCTCTCTTTTGACGAACATATCAAGACTGTTTCAAGGACAGCTTTTTTCCATCTACGTAACATTGCAAAAATTTGAAACTTTCTGTCCAAAAATGATGCAGAAAAATGAATCCATGCTTTTGTTACTTCTAGGTTAGACTACTTTCCGGCTACCCGGATAAAGCACTATATAAACTTCAGTTAGTGCTAAATACGGCTGCTAGAATCCTGACAAGAACCAAAAAATTTGATCATATTACTCCAGTGCTAACCTCCCTACACTGGCTTCCTGTTAAGGCAAGGGCTGGTTTCAAGGTTTTACTGCTAACCTACAAAGCATTACATGGGCTTGCTCCTACCTATCTCTCTGATTTGGTCCTGCCGTACACACCTACACGTATGCTACGGTCACAAGACGCAGGCCTCCTAATTGTCCCTAGAATTTCTAAGCAAACAGCCGGAGGCAGGGCTTTCTTCCCCTCTTTCCACTGGGATTCTCTGCCTCTAACCCTATTTCAGGGGCTGAGTCACTGGCTTACTGATGTTGTTTCATGCCGTCCTTTGGAGGGGTGCATCACTTGAGTGGGTTGAGTCACTGATGTGATCTTCCTGTCTGGGTTGGCGCCCCCCCTTGGGTTGTGCCATGGCGGAGATCTTTGTGGGCAATACTCGGCCTTGTCTCAGGATGGTAAGTTGGTGGTTGAAGATATCCCTCTAGTGGTGTGGGGGCTGTGCTTTGGCAAAGTGGATGGGGTTATATCCTTCCTGTTATCTATGCTGCAGTAGTTTGTGTCGGGGGGCTCGGGTCAGTTTGTTATATCTGGAGTACTTCTCCTGTCTTATCCGGTGTCCTGTGTGAATTTAAGCATGCTCTCTCTAATTCTCTCTTTCTTTCTTTCTCTCGGAGGACCTGAGCCGTAGGACCATGCCTCAGGACTACCTTGCATGATGACTCCTTGCTGTCCCCAGTCCACCTGGCCGTGCTGCTGCTCCAGTTTCAACTGTTCTGCCTGCGGCTATGGAATCCTGACCTGTTCACCGGACGTGCTACCTGTCCCAGACCTATTATTTGACCATGCTGGTCATTTATGAACATTTGAACATCTTGGCCATGTTCTGTTATAATCTCCACCCGGCACAGCCAGAAGAGGACTGGCCACCCCTCATATCCTGGTTCCTCTCTAGGTTTCTTCCTAGGTTTTGGCCTTTCTAGGGAGTTTTTCCTAGCCAACGTGCTTCAACACCTGCATTGCTTGCTGTTTGGGGTGTTAGACTGGGTTTCTGTACAGCACTTTGAGATATCAGCGGATGTACGAAGGGCTATATAAATACATTTGATTTGATTTCATAAGGACCCCATTAGCCGGTGCCAAGTCAGCAGCTACTCTTCCTGGGGTTTGGCAAAATTAAGGCAGTTATATAAAATGTTAAAAACTTGACAATACATTTCACAATACATGAAATGTTGCTAGTACCACACTCTTACCAACCGAGCCACACAAAACCACACTACATGGCCCAGAGACTGATTTCTGTTGGTTAAAAAACAACAACATACATCCTCATAATCAGAAACATCATACAAATCACACAAGCCAGCCTATTAAGCATTAACCATTAAGACATTAATAATAAACAGGAATCAAAAATACTTCCTCTCTCTATGATATTCTTATCAATCCAGTAGCTGAGGTCTGTGTGTCTGGCTGTGTGCATAGCTTTACGATTGCTTCCCTCAGCTGTTCACCCCATACAGATAAATCTCTATGGTTCACCCCTCATTAGGTATTAGCAAACATTATATCTGCTCCTGGGTTGGTAAACAGCTATCAGTGTTGACAAAGATGGCCTCCCAAATGGCACCCTATTCCCTGCATAGTGCACTACTTTTGACCAGGGCCCATAGTGTTATATGTGTAAATAGGGTGCCATTTGGGATGCGGACAAAGAGAGACATATGACCTGCAGGTTCTTTCTCTATATTATCTATACACTGGAAACATGCAATCATAAGTAAGAATTGCTCAATAGCCTGATAATGCAGCCGCTGCCGATGGGACTTATAGCTGATGGATTTATGACGGTGTAATTCAGTTTGTACTGTTAGTTTTAGTGCTTATGGTTATCAAATCAGTCCCGCCTGCTCTGAATGTTGCAGCAGCCATCTCATGTTTATTTAGCCGTTTTTATAAGTGTATGAAATCTCAGTGTGTATTGATCTTGTTATCTGTTCAAATACAAATGATAAAAAAGCCCCTAATAAAAATCATAAAGGTTGTATAATGTTGACCTAGGCCCTAGACACAGTAAACCTCCTACACTACAGGCTTAATAGTTTCTTTGAGTAGGGCCCTGACCATACAGATAAAACTACTTAAACAGACTACTTTCACTTGATTCATCTTTACGGTGTTTAGAACATGATTCAGGTTCTACAGATCTGAAACATTCCCAGCTCTCACACATTCTAAACACCATTCTAAACACATGAATCTCCACCCTCCATCTTACTCAAAATGTCACACAGGAAGTTGCATCATCGCCAGTGGCCCAATGAGATATATCAGGGGATGGTTTATGCAATAACCCATTTCCTTGTTAGAAGTTGTGAACGGGTTCATGTCTGTCCTGTGCCACACACCCAGCCAGCCACATAGACACCCTGAGCTGTCCCCAGAGACTTCATCCTATTGTCTGAGGATCACTGGTAAATTAAGGTAAAGATCAGGACAGGGCTCTATGGGCTTTATGGGAATATTATATTATTATAACTGTCCCAATAATCCAAATTCCCTCTCTGTATGTGAGAAATGACATCCCTCTATGTCACAGCCACTGTATAGGAGTCATACTTTTATTTTATTTTATTAGGATCCCCATTAGCCGACGCCAATGGCAAAAGCTAATCTTCCTGGGGTCCAACACATAACGAAAAAAATATTACAGACAAAACTACTTTACAATTTACATACATTTAAAACATTAACATAGACATTAGACTTTTACATATACTGTATGTCACTGAAGATCAGCCCATATCGTTAGAGTTGTTGTTTCATGATGACTAATGGCCTTATATTTCTAACTCTTGTCAGTAACTGGACAGATAGCCATTAGCTGGCATCGCTGCATGCCAAATACACGATAATGTGATAATGACTCAACAGTATATGACTTAATGATCCTGCCTAGATCTGAGGTAAAGTTCAACACTATGTTGAAATACGGTTCATGGCTTTTTCATGCAGTCTTTTCTTTCTTTTTGTCTTAGGAATACACTTTGTTGAGGTCTATTTCAAGGAATATGAAAACAGTATTTTGCCAGTGAAAGGATTGATACCAAAATATTTAAGTTGAAAAGAGGGAACTTATAAATAGATATAACTTGTTAATAGACTAGTAAATAGATGGAATTGTAAATAGACATGGCAAATAGATGGAACTTGTAAATAGACTTGTAAATAGATGGAACGTGTAAATAGACTTGAAAATAGATGGAACTTGTAAATAGATGGAACTTGTAAATAGACTTGTAAATAGATGGAACTTGTAAATAGACTTGTAAATAGATGGAACTTGTAAATAGACTTGTAAATAGATGGAACTTGTAAATAGACTTGAAAATAGATGGAACTTGTAAATAGATGGAACTTGTAAATAGACTTGTAAATAGACGAGTAAATAGATGGAACTTGTAAATAGACTTGTAAATATATGGAACTTGTAAATAGATGAGTAAATAGATGAAACTTGTAAATAGACTTGTAAATAGACAAGTAAATAGATGGAACTTGTAAATAGATGGAACTTGTAAATAGACTTATAAATAGATGGAACTTGTAAATAGACTTGTAAATAGACGAGTAAATAGATGGAACTTGTAAATAGATGGAACTTGTAAATAGACTTGTAAATAGTTGGAACTTGTAAATAGACTTGTAAATAGATGGAACTTGTAAATAGATGGAACTTGTAAATAGACTTGTAAATAGATGGAACTTGTAAATAGACGAGTAAATAGATGGAACTTGTAAATAGATGGAACTTGTAAATAGATGGAACTTGTAAATAGACTTGTAAATAGATGGAACTTGTAAATAGATGGAACTTGTAAATAGACTTGTAAATAGATGGAACTTGTAAATAGACTTGTAAATAGACGAGTAAATAGATGGAACTTGTAAATAGACGAGTAAATAGATGGAACTTGTAAATAGATGGAACTTGTAAATAGACTTGTAAATAGATAGAACTTGTAAATAGACGAGTAAATAGATGGAACTTGTAAATAGATGGAACTTGTAAATAGACTTGTAAATAGATGGAACATGTAAACAGACTAGTAAATAGATGAAACTTGTAAATAGATGGAACTTGTAAATAGACTTGTAATTAGATGGAAGTTGTAAATAGACTTGTAAATAGATGGAACTTGTAAATAGACGAGTAAATAGATGGAACTTGTGAATAGACTTGTAATTAGATGGAACTTGTAAATAGACTTGTAAATAGATGGAACTTGAAAATAGACTATTAAATAGATGGAACTTGAAAATAGACTATTAAATAGATGGAATGTTATGTCTGGTATTAGTTGGATTAACTGAGTGTGGACACTCCTAGCTTTCACAATGTCTGGCTGGATATTGGATAGAATATTCGTGCAGGAATTACCAACACCCACAAATGCAAACACACACATTCTTCAATGTATATTAACAGGCTAAGCAGCCAACAATCGTGAGTCACGCCACGTCATAATCCTGGGTAACCTAACAACGATGAGGGCGGTTGATTAATTGTTCAGGCTAGTTGTTGGAATGATTAATTAGTTAGTGGCTGACATAACAAGTACAAACTATGTTATGTGGCAGTGTGTCCTGGTCTGGCCTTCTCCGTGCTGTGGTTGATTGGTATATGTCTCGAAACAGGAGGTTGAGGAAGGCCTGGGCAGTGTTGGAAATTTGGCAGTGGGTAGAGATCTGTAACTAGACACTTTCAGATCCAGACCTTCTGATTGGGGATTATTTGTTGCACCAAGCTACAACAATAGTATTATATCATCCTACACTGTGTACAGATGATGAGCATAGTATACAGTTGAAGTCAGAAGTTTACATACACTTAGGTTGGAGTCATGAAATCTCATTTTTCAACCACTACAACAATTTTCTTGTTAACAAACTATAGTTTTGGCAAGTCGGTCAGGACATCTACTTTGTGCATGACACAAGTAATTTTTCCAACAATTGTTTACAGACAGATTATTTCACTTATAATTCACTTACATACAGTGGGGCAAAAAAGTATTTAGTCAGCCACCAATTGTGGAAGTTCTCCCACTTAAAAATAAGAGAGAGGCCTGTAATTTTCATCATAAGTACACTTCAACTATGACAGACAAAATGAGAAAAAAAATCCGGAAAATCACATTGTAGGATCTTTAATGAATTTAATTGCAAATTATGGTGGAATATAAGTATTTGGTCAATAACAAAAGTTTATCTCAATACTTTCTTATATACCCTTTGTTGGCAATGACAGAGGTCAAACGTTTTCTGTAAGTCTTCACAAGGTTTTCACACACTGTTGCTGGTATTTTGGCCCATTCCACCATGCAGATCTCCTCTAGAGCAGTGATGTTTTGGGGCTGTTGCTGGACAACACAGACTTTCAACTTCCTCCAAAGATTCTCTATGGGGTTGAGATCTGGAGACTGGCTAGGCCACTCCAGGACCTTGAAATGCTTCTTACGAAGCCACTCCTTCGTTGCCCGGGCAGTGTGTTTGGGATCATTGTCATGCTGAAAGACCCAGCCACATTTCATCTTCAATGCCCTTGCTGATGGAAGGAGGTTTTCACTCAAAATCTCACGATACATGGCCCCATTCATTCTTTCCTTTACACGGATCAGTCGTCCTGGTCCCTTTGCAGAAAAACAGCTCCAAAGCATGATATTTACACCCCCATGCTTCACAGTAGGTATGGTGTTCTTTGGATTCCACCCCCGCATTCTTTGTCCTCCAAACAGGCCGAGTTGAGTTTTTACCAAAAAGTTATATTTTGGTTTCATCTGACCATATGACATTCTCCCAATCTTCTTCTGGATCATCCAAATGCTCTCTAGCAAACTTCAGACGGGCCTGGACATGTACTGGCTTATGCAGGGGGACACATCTTGCACTGCAGGATTTGAGTCCCTGGTGGCGTAGTGTGTTACTGATGGTAGGCGTTGTTACTTTGGTCCCAGCTCTCTGCAGGTCATTCACTAGGTCCGCCCGTGTGGTTCTGGGATTTTTTCGTTCTTGTGATAATTTTGACCCCACAGGGTGAGCACTTGCGTGGAGCCCCAGATCTAGGGAGATTATCAGTGGTCTTGTATGTC
Source organism: Oncorhynchus masou masou (assembly GCF_036934945.1). Classification (NCBI taxonomy): domain Eukaryota; kingdom Metazoa; phylum Chordata; class Actinopteri; order Salmoniformes; family Salmonidae; genus Oncorhynchus; species Oncorhynchus masou. The sequence goes on from NC_088235.1 coordinate 98,219,414, forward strand.
TTCCATTTCCTAATAATTGCTCACACAGTTGATTTCTTCAAACCAAGCTGCTTACCTATTGCAGATTCAGTCTTCCCAGCCTGGTGCAGGTCTACAATTTTGTTTCTGGTGCCCTTTGACAGCTCTTTGGTCTTGGCCATAGTGGAGTTTGGAATGTGACTGTTTGAGGTTGTGGACAGGTGTCTTTTAAACTGATAACAAGTTAAAACAGGTGCCATTAATACAGGTAATGAGTGGAGGACAGATGAGCCTCTTAAAGAAGAAGTTACAGGTCTGTGAGAGCCAGAAATCTTGCCTGTTTGTAGGTGACCAAATACTTATTTTCCACCATAATTTACAAAAAAAATAATTAAAAATCCTACAATGTGATTTTCTGGATTTTTTCTCTCTCATTCTGTCTCTCATAGTTGAAGTGTACCTATGATGAAAATTACAGGCCTCTCTCATCTTTTTAAGTGGGAGAACTTGCACAATTGGTGGCTGACTAAATCCTTTTTTGCCCCACTGTACACTAAGTTGACTGTGCCTTTAAACAGCTTGGAAAATTCCAGAAATGTATGTCATGGCTTCAAAAGCTTCTGATAGGCTAATTGACATCATTTGAGTCAATTGGAGGTGTACCTGTAGATATACAGTGGGGAGAACAAGTATTTGATACACTGCTGATTTTGCAGGTTTTCCTACTTACAAAGCATGTAGAGGTCTGGTTTTATCATAGGTACACTTCAACTGTGAGACAAAAATCCAGGAAATCACATTGTATGATTTTTAGTAATTAATTTGCATTTTATTGCATGACATAAGTATTTGATCACCTACCAATCATTAAGAATTCCAGCTCTCACGGACCTGTTCGTTTTTCTTTAAGAAGCCCTCCTGTTCTCCACTCATTACCTGTATTAACTGTACCTGTTTGAACTTGTTACCTGAATAAAAGACACCTGCCCACACACTCAATCAAACAGACTCCAACCTCTCCACAATGGCCAAGAATAGAGAGCTGTGTAAGGACATCAGGGATAGAATTGTAGACCTGCACAAGGCTGGGATGGGCTACAGGGCAATAGGCAAGCAGCTTGGTGAGAAGGCAACAACTGTTGGCGCAATTATTAGAAAATGGAAGAAGTTCAAGATGACGGTCAATCACCCTCGGTCTGGGGCTCCATGCAAGATCTCACCTCGTGGGGCATCAATGATCATGAGGAAGGTACGGGATCAGCCCAGAACTACACGGCAGGACCTGGTCAATGACCTGAAGAGAGCAGGGACCACAGTATCAAAGAAAACCATTAGTAACACATTACGCCATCATGGATTAAAATCCTGCAGCGCACGCAAGGTCGCCCTGCTCAAGCCAGCGCATGTCCAGGCCCGTCTGAAGTTTGCCAATGACCATCTGGATGATCCAGAGGAGGAATGGGAGAAGGACATGTGGTCTGATGAGACAAAAATAGAGCTTTTTGGTCTAAACTCCACTCGCCATGTTCGGAGGAAGGAAAAGGATGAGTACAACGCCAAGAGCACCATCCTAAATGTGAAGCATGGAGGTGGAAACATCATTCTTTGGGGATGCTTTTCTGCAAAGGGGACAGGACGACTGCACCGTATTGAGGGGAGGATGGATGGGGCCATGTATCGCGAGATCTTGGCCAACAACCTCCTTCCCTCAGCAAGAGCATTGAAGATGGGACATTTGCGCAAAACTAAAAATGCAAACCATTGCTTTTAATCAGGGCAAGGCGACCGGAAACATGACCGAATACAAACATTATAGCTTTTCCCTCCGCAAGGCAATCAAACAAGCTAAGCGTCAGTATAGAGACAAAGTAGAGTCGCAATTCAACAGCTCAGACACGAGAGGTATGTGGCAGGGTCTACATTCAATCAAGGATTACAAAAAGAAAACCAGCCCCGTCGCGGACCACGATGACTTGTTCCCAGACAAACTTAACAACTTATTTGCTCGCTTTGAGGATAATACAGTGCCACGGACATGGCCCACTACCAAAACCTGTGGACTCTCCTTCACAGCAGCCAACATGAGTAAAACATTTAAACATGTTAACCCTCGCAAGGCTGCCGGGCCAGACGGCATCCCTAGCCACATCCTCAGAGCATGTGCAGGCCAGCCGGCTGGTGTGTTTACGGACATATTCAATCAATCCTTATCCCAGTCTGCTGTTCCCACATGCCTCAAGAGGGCCACCATTGTTCCTGTTCCCAAGACAGCTAAGGTAACTGAGCTAAATGACTATCGCCCCGTAGCACTCACTTCCGTCATCATGAAGTGCTTTGAGAGACTAGTCAAGGATCATATCATCTCCACCCTACCTGACACCCTAGACCCACTCCAATTTGTTTACCACCCCAATCTGGACAAGAGAAATATCTATGTAAGACTGCTGTTCATTGACTACAGCTCAGCATTTAACAGCATAGTACCCTCCAAACTCATCATTAAGCTTGAGACCCTGGGTCTCGACCCCGCCCTGTGCAACTGGGTCCTGGACTTTCTGACGGGCTGCCCCCAGGTGGTGAAGGTAGGAAACAACACCTACATCCCGCTGATCCTCAACACTGGGGCCCCACAAGGGTGCGTTCTGAGCCCTCTCCTGTACTCCGTGTTCACCCATGACTGCGTGGCCATGCATCAAAGCTGGGACTGAGAGACTGAAAAACAACTTCTATCTATCTAATTTGATCATATTACTCCAGTGCTAGCCTCCCTACACTGGCTTAAAAGACAGTACTGTGCAGCCATCTTCATTGACCTGGCCAAGGCTTTCAACTCTGTGAATCACTGTATTCTTAACGGCAGACTCAATATTCTTGGTTTTTCTAATGACTGCCTAGCCTGGTTCACCAACTACTTTGCAGACAGAATTCAGTGGGTCAAATCGGAGGGCATGTTGTCCGGACCTCTGGCAGTCTCTATGGGGGTACCACAGGGTTCAATTCTCGGGCCGACTCATTTCTCTGTATATATCAATTATGTCCCAGCCTTCAGTATTTTTGCTGCAGTAGTTTATGTATCGGGGTCTAGGGTCAGTCTGTCATATCTGGTGTACTTCTCCTGTTTTATCCAGTGTCCTGTGTGAATTTAAGTATGCTCTCTCTAATTCTCTCTTTCTCTCTTTCTTTGTCTCTCTCGGAGGACCTGAGCCCTAGGACCATGCCTCAGGACTACCTGGCATGATGACTACTTGCTGTGCCCAGTCCACCTGGCCATGCTGCTGCTCCAGTTTCAACTGTTCTGCCTGCGGCTATGGAACCCTGACCTGTTCACCGGACGTGCTACCTGTCCCAGACCTGCTGTTTTCAACTCTCTAGAGACAGCAGGAGCGGTAGAGATACTCTTAATGATCAGCTATGAAAAGCCAACTGACATTTACTCCTGAGGTGCTGACTTGCTGCACCCTCGACAACCACTGTGATTATTATTATTTGACCCTGCTGGTCATCTATGAACATTTGAACATCTTGGCCATGTTCTGTTATAATCTCCACCCGGCACAGCCAGAAGAGGACCGGTCACCCCTCATAGCCTGGTTCCTCTCTAGGTTTCTTCCTAGGTTCTGGCCTTTTTAGGGAGTTTTTCCTAGCCACCGTGCTTCTACACCTGCATTGTTTGCTGTTTGGGGTTTTAGGCTGGGTTTCTGTACAGCACTTTAAGATATCAGCTGAAGTAAGAAGGGCTTTATAAATAAATTTGACTTGATATCTCAAGGCCATCCGTCTGTTAAACATTCATCACTAACATTGAGTGGCTGCTGCCAACATACTGACTCAAATCTCTAGCCACTTTAATAATTACAAATTAGATGTAATAAATGTATCACTAGTCACTTTAAACAATGCCACTTTGTATAATGTTTAACTTGATTTGAAACAATTTAAATGCAACGCTACCAAATACTGATTGAGTGTATGTAAACTTCTGACCCACTGGGAATGTGATGAAATAAATAAAAGCTGAAATAAATCATTCTCTCTACTATTATTCTGCCATTTCCCATTGTTAAAATAAAGTGGTGATCCTAACTGACATAAGACACAGAATTTTTACTAGGATTAAAATGTCAGGAATTGTGAAAAACTGAGTTTAAATATATTTGGCTAAGGTGTATGTAATCTTCCGACTTCAACTCTACTACAACTGTACTCATCTATACATACCATACTATACTCATCTATAAATACTATATGCATCATAGATACTATAATATACTAATCTATACATACCATACTATACTCAATGCATACTATACTATGCAAATCATATATACTATAATATACTAATCTATACATACCATACTATACTCAATGCATACTATACTATGCAAATCATATATACTATAATATGCTCATCATAGTGCAGTGAGCCTGTAACAGTCTGCAGAATATGTATAGATGATGAGTATATTACAGTATATATGATGCGTAGGGTATAGGATGCATATATGAGTATAGTATGTGTAGAGTATATTATAGTATATAGTATATTATAGTATATATGATGTGTATATTATAGTATGTATAGATGAGTATAGTGTAGCATTTGTAGATTATTTTTTTTACTTTATGAGGATGTCAGACTGATGACAAACGCAATAAAGAGCAAGTTTCCACATTCTACACATTGTTATTCTATAATATGTTTGGGTGCTTAGGTGTTATGAGTCGCTCTTCTACAGAAAGTGAGTTTATAAGTATCTGCACCTCTCTATGTGCTCTCTTCCCTCCTCTGATGACTTCTGTTTATCCAGAAACGCCTGCCTGGCTCTACTCTGCTCTGTCTGCCCCACACAATGGCAACCAGCTTTGTGTGGTCGTTCTCTATGTTAATACAGTTCTCTTTGTGTGGTTCTCTGTGCTGATAGCTCTGGGGTTTAATCCGGAACCCGTTTCTTCTCAGGGAAACATCACCCGTAGCGTATAGCGGTGGGATTAGTGGCGAGGGTCGCTGTAACAGCGTCTAATCTACAGTGCGCCTGTTCTTCTCCTACCCTCCAGCTCTCTACGCATCTCAATGGAGAACACAATGACAGAGATGAGACATCCCTCTCTGCATATCCATGGTACTATAACACAAGACAATGACTGAGAGGTTTGAGTGGCATGTGGCTTGTCATGTTGGCCTATTCCCATAACATAAGTCAGTGTTTGCCTTTCTGTGTAGGCCTTTACATGTGTTGGAGAGCTGCTATATCAAGCACTGTGAGAAAAATAAAGAGTGAGAGAGTGTGTTTAAGAGAGAGCGAGATCATATAAAATAGACTAGGTTTAATTTACCTATCCAAACAATTCCCGAATGGATGGATTTAGCACACACACGCAAACACACACACGCGATGCTGGTCAGCCTACATAGTGTTAAGAGCTGTAGATAGGCCTGAGTAATGAGTGTAGATACACATCATGTCAAGCAGAGGGTGTTACCAGTTCCTCATTGTCCGGTCTGGAGTGTGAAGTCATTAGCTCTGCTGGTCCGCTACTGCGTAGCAACCTAGCGGTGCCAAAAGCCCTGGTCTGCCCTAGAAAGCCTATCTAAATTATGATTGCCAGAACAGCCACAAAATAGTTTTTAGATGACCGGACGTTTTTGACTTTAAATGTGTTTATTATGATCAGGTTCAATCCCCACGGTGAATTATTTTAAAGTTCCCTTCAAATCGAGATATTTAATTCAATAGTAATTCATTCGGACTACTTCTGTACATTTGTCGTCACACAGGACCACGTACAGACAGACCAACCACAGGTAGGCACGCTACGAGGAGGCTCTTGCAGGCAGGATGAAAACGACTACGTCGACCATGATCCTTTGCCAGTTACGGCCACTTTCACCATGATCCTTTGCCAGTTACGGCCACTTTCACCATGATCCTTTGCTAGTTACGGCCACTTTCACCATGATCCTTAACAATTTTGTGGTGCCATTCAGCAATATGACACACTTCATGCACCAATGGGAGTTTTCCATTGGAATACATGGATGACATCTGCACTGTCACAATTTACTGGTTTGAATGTTTGTGTGTGTTACCAGTTACCTCTAAAGAAAGGTTTAGCCGGTCACTCAAACATAACACACCTGGGTTAGGTCGTAAGAAAACACATCGTTTTGGACTAAATTGTCCCTGTATCCATTGACTGACTCAGTGGTTAAAGGGCAGAAGTTTGTCACTTCTCTGAACCATGTCAGTTCTTCCTGTGATGGGGGTTAGGGGCTGTGTGTGCGTAGGTTGGCTCAGAGGTTACTAAGGAGAGTGCTGCAGACTGTTACAGGGTCACTATACTAGAGGGGCAATGGAAAAGCTTGTCAGGATGAGAGAGAGCAACACACAGACAGAGGAATGGAGTGAGACTGGGAGATGAGATGAAACAGGGAAATTATAGAAATAACTGTTGGAAGGAAAGAAGATGAAGACACATTTGAAAATCAAAACACAGGGAGAAAGGTAAAGGATGGAGAGGGAGAAGGGTAAAGTGAGGGATGGAGAGGGAGAAGGGTAAAGTGAGGGATGGAGAGGGAGAAGGGTAAGGTGAGGGATGGAGAGGGAGAAGGGTAAAGTGAGGGATGGAGAGGGAGAAGGGTAAAGTGAGGGATGGAGAGGGAGAAGGGTAAGGTGAGGGATGGAGAGAGAGAAGGGTAAAGTGAGGGATGGAGAGAGAAGGGTAAAGTGAGGGATGGAGAGAGAGAAGGGTAAAGTGAGGGATGAAGAGAGAGAAGGGTAAAGTGAGGGATGGAGAGAGAGAAGGGTAAAGTGAGGGATGGAGAGGGAGAAGGGTAAAGTGAGGGATGGAGAGAGAGAAGGGTAAAGTGAGGGATGGAGAGAGAAGGGTAAAGTGAGGGATGGAGAGAGAAGGGTAAAGTGAGGGATGGAGAGAGAAGGGTAAAGTGAGGGATGGAGAGGGAGAAGGGTAAGGTGAGGGATGGAGAGAGAGAGGGGTAAAATGTGGGATGGAGAGGGAGAAGGGTAAAGTGAGGGATGGAGAGGGAGAAGGGTAAAGTGAGGGATGGAGAGGGAGAAGGGTAAAGTGAGGGATGGAGAGAGAAGGGTAAAGTGAGGGATGGAGAGAGAAGGATAAAGTGAGGGATGGAGAGAGAGAAGGGTAAAGTGAGGGATGGAGAGAGAGAAGGGTAAAGTGAGGGATGGAGAGGGAGAAGGGTAAAGTGAGGGATGGAGAGGGAGAAGGGTAAAGTGAGGGATGGAGAGAGAGAAGGGTAAAGTGAGGGATGGAGAGAGAAGGGTAAAGTGAGGGATGGAGAGGGAGAAGGGTAAGGTGAGGGATGGAGAGGGAGAAGGGTAAGGTGAGGGATGGAGAGGGAGAAGGGTAAAGTGAGGGATGGAGAGGGAGAAGGGTAAAGTGAGGGATGGAGAGGGAGAAGGGTAAAGTGAGGGATGAGAGGGAGAAGGGTAAAGTGAGGGATGGAGAGAGAGAAGGGTAAAGTGAGGGATAGAGAGGGAGAAGGGTAAAGTGAGGGATAGAGAGGGAGAAGGGTAAAGTGAGGGATGGAGAGAGAGAAGGGTAAAGTGAGGGATGGAGAGGGAGAAGGGTAAAGTGAGGGATGGAGAGAGAGAAGGGTAAAGTGAGGGATGGAGAGGGAGAAGGGTAAAGTGAGGGATGGAGAGGGAGAAGGGTAAAGTGAGGGATGGAGAGGGAGAAGGGTAAAGTGAGGGATGGAGAGGGAGAAGGGTAAAGTGAGGGATGGAGAGAGAGAAGGGTAAAGTGAGGGATGGAGAGAGAGAAGGGTAAAGTGAGGGATGGAGAGGGAGAAGGGTAAAGTGAGGGATGGAGAGAGAGAAGGGTAAAGTGAGGGATGCAGAGAGAGAAGGGTAAAGTGAGGGATGGAGAGAAGGGTAAAGTGAGGGACGGAGAGGGAGAAGGGTAAAGTGAGGGATGGAGAGGGAGAAGGGTAAAGTGAGCGATGGAGAGAGAGAAGGGTAAAGTGAGGGATGGAGAGAGAGAAGGGTAAAGCAAGGGAGAGAGAGAGAGAAGGAGAATAGAGAAGAGACTCAATATATGAGAGAGGTGGGGACGGAGGGGTAGAGAGCTCTTTTCGACACCCCTGCTGCAGCTGGCTCCTCTAGTCACGCCATTCTGCCTGGGTTCACTGAGAAACCCACTGCACCTGTTCTGTGGTTTACCCAAGGAGGGGCCCAGTATACACACACGTAGGCGCACACACACAGCACACACATGCGCACACATACATACAGACGCACACTCACTACACAGGCCAAATTACATTGGCCCTCGGGGAGGGAGTTACCAGAGAAAGAGAGGGAGGGAGGGGAGGGGTTGTTGATCAGATGGTGTGAGGAGGGTACATCTAGAACTAAACTCGAAACTTCTCTGACCTCCAGTACAGTATCTGTCATGCATGGTGGGAATGTTACACACAGCAGAATGTTTTACAGAAAGATTCATAGAATATTAATACATTTTCTTAAAATCGGGCAATTAAAAAACAATTAAAGCAAATGCAAATACAAATGTCTTTTATTTACTTTTATTTATTCAGAAGAGCCCAATTGAGACCAGTGTCTCATTTGCAATAGTGCTCTGAGGACAGATAAACCATCAACACAACAACAAAAATATAAAAACTAGAAGACAGCTATAAATACATTACATCAGGTTATTGCAACACTTTATAATAGTCACTTGAAACAATTGTACACTTCAGTAAACTAATTTAACAAAATAGTTTTACAACTGCCCTATCAGCACCAGGGAATGCAGGTGCAATTTGTTTTGTAAGGTATTCCATATCTGTGGTGCGTTACAACTAAAGGCGTATTTACCAAACTTTGTGGAGACAAGCAGGACCTCAAGAGTTTACCAACCCTGCGAACGGGTTTGGTATCTCATGTTTTTATATTTCAACAGGGAACTGAGGTATGTTGGAAGCTTCTGTATCAGAGCTTAATAAACAAGGGAGCAATGAAGTGAAGACTTTATTGAGATTCAGCCGACCTTCTGATACAGGATACAGTGATGAGTATTACAATTGCCACCTGTAATAAAGTGAAGGTATCCAGTGGTTTAAGAGTAGTGGCTGCTGCATTCTGGTAAATTGTGCCACCATAGTCAAGAACTGTCTGGAAGTTGACTGCACAATCTACTTCCTACTGTTGATGGAGCAGCAATATCTATTTCAAAAAATACGCCCACTTTAAATCTTAGCTTTGTAACTAGCTCATCAGTTGGCTTTTTAAACATGAGATCTTTAACAATCCAAAACTCCAGAAATTTATAGGAAGGAACCCACTCGATGAGAGAGCCATCCAATGAGTGAATATGTAGCCCATCTGAGAAAAAATTCTGTGAATTAGAGAACAACATATTTAGTTTTGCCCACACTAAGTATATGCTTTAAATCAACAAGGACTTTCTGTAATGTAACAAAATCAGAATGCAGCTCTAACATGGCTTGATCAACAGTCGTTGCAACGGCATAGAGATTAATATTACGATACACTGTATTGTCTGCATATAGATTCATATTTCAGGATTGAATACACAGACCAATATTATTGACAGTGCATTCTGAAAGCATTCGGACCCTTTCACTTATTCCACATCATTTTGTTACTTTACAGCCATATTCTAAAATAGATTAAATCATTTTTTCTTTTTTTCATCAATCTACACACAATACCCCATAATGACGAAGCAAAAACACAAAGATCACTGCACCTGTACATAGCCCATCTGTAAGTATCCTAACTAACTACCTCATCCCCATACTGTTATTTATTGTGCTCCTTTGCACTCCAGTATCTACTTGCACACTCATCTTCTGCACATTGATCACTCCAGTGTTTAATTGCTATATTGTAATTATTTCACCATTATGGCCTATTTATTGCCTTACCTTACACACACTGTATACAGACTTTTTCTATTGTATTATTGACTGTATGTTTGTTTATTCTATGTGTAACTCTGTGTTGTTGTTTGCACTTCTTCGCTTTATCTTGGCCAGGCCGCAGTTGTAAATGAGAACCTGTTCTCAACTAGCCTACCTCGTTAAATAAAGGTGAAATATTTGTAAATTTTTTTAAAACAGATTTTTAGGTTGTTCTGCAAATTCATTAAAAAAATGTAAAAAAAATCCTAGATCCTCTCAAGATGTGTCAGGTTGGATGGGGAGCTGCACAGATATTTTCAGGTCTCTCCAGAGATGTTCGATCGAGTTCAAGTCCGGGCTATGGCTGGGCCACTCAAGGACATTCAGAGACTTCACCCAAAGCCACTCTTGCGTTGTCTTAGCTGTGTGCTTAGGGTTGTTGTCCTATTGGAAGGTCAACCTTCTCACCAGTCTGAGGTCCTGAGTATTCTGGAGCAGGTATTCATCAAGGATCTCTCCCAGTGTTTGCTCCATTCATCTTTGCCTTGATCCTGACTCTCCCAGTCTCTGCTGCTGAAAAACATCCCCACAGCATGATGCTGCCACCAACATGCTTCACAGTAGGGATTGTATTTGCCAGGTGATGAATTGTGCCTGGTTTCCTCCAGACATAATGCTTGGCATTCAGCTCAAAGTGTTCAATCTTGGTTTCATCAGACCAGAGAATCTTGTTTCTCACGGTCTGAGAGTCCTTTAGGTGCCTTTTGGAAAACTCCAAGCAAACTGACATGTGCCTTTTACTGAGGAGTGGCTTCCGTCTTGCCACTCCACCATAAAGCCTGATTGGTGGAGTGCTGGAAGGTCCTCCCATCTCCACAGAGGAACTCTGGAGTTCTGTCAGAGTGACTATCGGGTTCTTGGTCACCACTATGACCAAGGCCCTACTCCCCAGGCGGCCAGCTCAAGGAAGAGTCTTGGTGGTTCCAATCTTCTTCCATTGAAGAATGATGGAGGCCACTGTGTTCTTGGGAACCTTCAATTATGCAATTTTTTTGATACCCATCCCCAGATCTGTGCCTCGACACAATCCTCTCTCTGAGCTCTATGGAAAATTGCCTCAACCTTATGGCTTTGTTTTTGTTCTGACATGCACTGTCGACTGTGGGACCTTATATAGACAGGTGTGTGCCACAGGTGATGATGATCAGGGGAAACAGTATGCACCTGAGCTCAATTTTGGGTCTCATAGCAAAGGGTCTGAATACTGTTATAATATTTTGTTATCTTTAATAAATGTGCAAAAAAAAAAAAAAAAAAACTTTTCGCTTTCTCATTATAGGGTACTGTGTGTAGATTGATGAACATTTTTTATTTAATCTATTGTAGATTAAGGTTATAATTTAACAAAATGTGGAAAAAGTAAAGGGGTCTGAATCCTTTCCGAATGGACTGTAAATAGTACATTTTAACAGGTCAGAATACTGACACCTGCAGTACACCTTTCAAAATATTGAGAAAACTAGACTTGACACCATCAGAAAGCACACATTGTGTCCTGTCTGTCAGATAGCTCTTAAAGGGATACTTCACGATTTTGGCCCTTTATCTACTTCCCCAGAGTCAGATGAACTTGTGGATACCCTTTTTATGTCTCTGTGTCCAGAATGAAGGAAGTTAGAGGACGTTTTGTGAGCCAATTATAACTAGCGTTAGCGCAATTAGGGGAACCTATGGGTGTCAGAAACAGGGTTTAAAAAAGCTCTGGCAGTAACAGGGTTTTTAAAAGCTGTGTCAGTAACAAGGTTTTAAGTAGCTGTGTCTGCAACAGGATTTTAAGTACCTGTGGCAGTAACAGGGTTTAAATAGCTATGGCAGTAACAGGGTTTTCAGTAGCTGTGTCAGTAACAGGGTTTTAAATAGCTGTGGCAGTAACAGGGTTTTAAATAGCTGTGGCAGTAACAGGGTTTTAAATAGCTGTGACAGTAACAGGGTTTTAAATAGCTGTGACAGTAACAGGGGTTTCAGTAGCTGTATCAGTAACAGGGGTTTCAGTAGCTGTGTCAGTAACAGGGTTTTCAGTAGCTGTGACAGTAACAGGGTTTTAAATAGCTGTGACAGTAACAGGGTTTTAAGTAGCTGTATCAGTAACAGGGTTTTAAATAGCTGTGTCAGTAACAGGGTTTTAAATAGCTGTGGCAGTAACAGGGTTTTAAATAGCTGTGGCAGTAACAGGGTTTTAATTAGCTGTTGTCAGTAACAGGGTTTTCAGTAGCTGTGGCAGTAACAGGGTTTTAAATAGCTGTGACAGTAACAGGGTTTTAAATAGCTGTGGCAGTAACAGGGTTTTAGTAACAGGGTTTTAAATAGCTGTGGCAGTAACAGGGGTTTCAGTAGCTGTATCAGTAACAGGGTTTTAAATAGCTGTGGCAGTAACAGGGGTTTCAGTAGCTGTATCAGTAACAGGGTTTTAAATAGCTGTGACAGTTACAGGGTTTTAAATAGCTGTGAACAGGGTTTTAGTAAACAGGGTTTTAAATAGCTGTGGCAGTAACAGGGGTTTCAGTAGCTGTATCAGTAACAGGGTTTTAAATAGCTGTGACAGTAACAGGGTTTTAAATAGCTGTGACAGTAACAGGGTTTTAAATAGCTGTGATAGTAACAGGGTTTTAAATAGCTGTGGCAGTAACAGGGGTTTCAGTAGCTGTATCAGTAACAGGGTTTTAAATAGCTGTGACAGTAACAGGGGTTTCAGTAGCTGTATCAGTAACAGGGTTTTAAATAGCTGTGGCAGTAACAGGGTTTTAAATAGCTGTGGCAGTAACAGGGTTTTAAATAGCTGTGGCAGTAACAGGGTTTTAAATAGCTGTGACAGTAACAGGGTTTTAAATAGCTGTGACAGTAACAGGGTTTTAAATAGCTGTGGCAGTAACAGGGGTTTCAGTAGCTGTATCAGTAACAGGGTTTTAAATAGCTGTGACAGTAACAGGGTTTTAAATAGCAGGGTTTTAAATAGCTGTGGCAGTAACAGGGTTTTAAATAGCTGTGACAGTAACAGGGTTTTAAATAGCTGTGGCAGTAACAGGGGTTTCAGTAGCTGTATCAGTAACAGGGTTTTAAATAGCTGTGACAGTAACAGGGTTTTAAATAGCTGTGACAGTAACAGGGTTTTAAATAGCTGTGGCAGTAACAGGGGTTTCAGTAGCTGTGTCAGTAACAGGGTTTTAAATAGCTGCGTCAGTAACAGGGTTTTCAGTAGCTGGGTCAGTAACAGGGTTTTAAATAGCTGTGGCAGTAACAGGGTTTTAAATAGCTGTGTCAGTAACAAGGTTTTAAATAGCTGTGTCAGTAACATGGTTTCAAATAGCTGCGGCACTAACAGGGTTTTAAGTAGCTTTGTCAGTAACAGGGTTTTAAGTACCTGCGTCAGTAACAGGATTTTAAATAGCTGTGGCAGTAACAGGGTTTTCAGTAGCTGTGTCAGTAACAGGGTTTTAAATAGCTGTGGCAGTAACAGGGTTTTAAATAGCTGTGTCAGTAACAGGGTTTTCAGTAGCTGTGTCAGTAACAGGGTTTTAAATAGCTGTGGCAGTAACAGGGTTTTAAATAGCTGTGGCAGTAACAGGGTTTTCAGTAGCTGTGTCAGTAACAGGGTTTTAAGTAGCTGTGTCAGTAACAGGGTTTTAAATAGCTGTGACAGTAACAGGGTTTTAAATAGCTGTGGCAGTAACAGGGTTTTAAATAGCTGTGGCATTAACAGGGTTTTAAATAGCTGTGGCAGTAACAGGGTTTTAAATAGCTGTGGCAGTAACAGGGTTTTAAATAGCTGTGGCAGTAACAGGGTGTTAATTAGCTTTTGTCAGTAACAGGGTTTTCAGTTGCTGTGGCAGTAACAGGGTTTTAAATAGCTGTGGCATTAACAGGGTTTTAAATAGCTGTGGCAGTAACAGGGTTTTAAATAGCTGTGGCAGTAACAGGGTTTTAAATAGCTGTGGCAGTAACAGGGTTTTAAATAGCTGTGACAGTAACAGCTGTTTTAAATAGCTGTGACAGTAACAGGGTTTTAAATAGCTGTGGCAGTAACAGGGTTTTAAATAGCTGTGGCAGTAACAGGGTTTTAAATAGCTGTGGGTTTTCAGTAACAGGGTTTTAAAGTAACAGCTGTGGCAGTAACAGGGTTTTAAATAGCTGTGGCAGTAACAGGGTTTTAAATAGCTGTGACAGTAACAGGGTTTTAAATAGCTGTGGCAGTAACAGGGTTTTAAATAGCTGTGGCAGTAACAGGTTTTAACAGGGTAAATAGCTGTGGCAGTAACAGGGTTTTAAATAGCTGTGGCAGTAACAGGGTTTTAAATAGCTGTGGCAGTAACAGGGTTTTAAATAGCTGTGGCAGTAACAGGTTTTAAATAGCTGTGGCAGTAACAGTGGTTTTAAATAGCTGTGGCAGTAACAGGGTTTTAAATAGCTGTGACAGTAACAGGGTTTTAAATAGCTGTGGCAGTAACAGGGTTTTAAATAGCTGTGACAGTAACAGGGTTTTAAATAGCTGTGACAGTAACAGGGTTTTAAATAGCTGTGGCAGTAACAGGGTTTTAAATAGCTGTGGCAGTAACAGGGTTTTAAATAGCTGTATCAGCAACAGGGTTTTCAACTGTGTAGTAACAGGGTTTTAAATAGCTGTGGCAGTAACAAGGTTTTAAATAGCTGTGGCAGTAACAAGGTTTTAAATAGCTGTGGCAGTAACAGGGTTTTAAATAGCTGTGGCAGTAACAGGGTTTTAAATAGCTGTGTCAGTAACAGGGTTTTCAGTAGCTGTGGCAGTAACAGGGTTTTAAATAGCTGTGGCAGTAACAGGGTTTTAAATAGCTGTGTCAGTAACAGGGTTTTCAGTAAACAGGGTTTTAAATAGCTGTGGCAGTAACAGGGTTTTAAGTAGCTGTGGCAGTAACAGGGTTTTAAATAGCTGTGGCAGTAACAGGGTTTTAAATAGCTGTGGCAGTAACAGGGTTTTAAATAGCTGTGGCAGTAACAGGGTTTTAAATAGCTGTGGCAGTAACAGGGTTTTAAGTAACAGGGTTTTAAATAGCTGTGGCAGTAACAGGGTTTTAAATAGCTGTGACAGTAACAGGGTTTTAAATAGCTGTGGCAGTAACAGGGTTTTAAATAGCTGTGGCAGTAAATAGCTGTGGCAGTAACAGGGTTTTAAATAGCTGTGGCAGTAACATGGTTTTAAATAGCTGTGGCAGTAACAAGGTTTTAAATAGCTGTGGCAGTAACAGGGTTTTAAATAGCTGTGGCAGTAACAGGGTTTTAAATAGCTGTGGCAGTAACAGGGTTTTAAGTAGCTGTGGCAGTAACAGGGTTTTAAATAGCTGTGGCAGTAACAAGGTTTTAAATAGCTGTGGCAGTAACAGGGTTTTAAATAGCTGTGGCAGTAACAAGGTTTTAAATAACTGTGGCAGTAACAGGGTTTTAAATAGCTGTGGCAGTAACAGGGTTTTAAATAGCTGTGGCAGTACCAGGGTTTTAAATAGCTGTGGCAGTAACAGGGTTTTAAATAGCTGTGGCAGTAACAGGGTTTTAAATAGCTGTGGCAGTAACAGGGTTTTAAATAGCTGTGGCAGTAACAGGGTTTTAAATAGCTGTGGCAGTAACAGGGTTTTAAATAGCTGTGGCAGTAACACGGTTTTAAATAGCTGTGGCAGTAACAGGGTTTTAAGTAGCTGTGGCAGTAACAGGGTTTTAAATAGCTGTGGCAGTAACAGGGTTTTAAATAGCTGTGGCAGTAACAGGGTTTTAAGTAGCTGTGGCAGTAACAGGGTTTTAAGTAGCTGTGGCAGTAACAGGGTTTTAAATAGCTGTGGCAGTAACAGGGTTTTAAATAGCTGTGGCAGTAACAGGGTTTTAAATAGCTGCGGCACTAACATGGTTTTAAGTAGCTTTGTCAGTAACAGGGTTTTAAATAGCTGTGGCAGTAACAGGGTTTTCAGTAGCTGTGGCAGTAACAGGGTTTTAAATAGCTGTGGCAGTAACAGGGTTTTAAATAGCTGTGGCAGTAACAGGGTTTTAAATAGCTGTGGCAGTAACAAGGTTTTAAATAGCTGTGGCAGTAACAAGGTTAAATAGCTGTGGCAGTAACATGGTTTTAAATAGCTGTGGCACTAACAGGGTTTTAAATAGCTGTGGCACTAAAATGGTTTTAAATAGCTGTGTCAGTAACAGTTTTCAACAGGGTTTTAAATAGCTGTGGCAGTAACATGGTTTTAAATAGCTGTGGCAGTAACAGGGTTTTCAGTAGCTGTGGCAGTAACAAGGTTTTAAGTAGCTGTGGCAGTAACAGGGTTTTCAGTAGCTGTGGTAGAAACAAGGTTTTAAGTAGCTGTGTCAGTAACAGGGTTTTAAATTGTGGCCAGTAACAGGTTTTAAATAGCTGTGGTAACAGGGGATCAACCTGGATATGATGTAAGTGTCACAAAACCATCCAAAAGATCCACTCCCAGAATTATTACACAACACACACACTACCCTTTGCAACTGGATTCTGGACTTCATGACGGGCAGACCACAGGCTGTGTGTTAAGAGCCAAACTGACTCTTAACACAGGGGTGTGTCCTCCGCCCTCTGCTGCACTCCCTGTGTCCTCCGCCCTCTGCTGCACTCCCTGTGTCCTCCGCCCTCTGCTGCACTCCCTGTGTCCTCCGCCCTCTGCTGCACTCCCTGTGTCCTCAGCCCTCTGCTGCACTCCCTGTCCTTGAAATAGATGGGCAGCCCAGGGCTGCACTCCGTGTCCTCAGCCCTCTGCTGCACTCCGTGTCCTCAGCCCTCTGCTGTACTCCCTGTGTCCTCAGCCCTCTGCTGCACTCCCTGTGTCCTCAGCCCTCTGCTGCACTCCCTGTGTCCTCCGCCCTCTGCTGCACTCCCTGTGTCCTCAGCCCTCTGCTGCACTCCCTGTGTCCTCCGCCCTCTGCTGCACTCCCTGTGTCCTCCGCCCTCTGCTGCACTCCCTGTGTCCTCCGCCCTCTGCTGCACTCCCTGTGTCCTCCGCCCTCTGCTGCACTCCCTGTGTCCTCAGCCCTCTGCTGCACTCCCTGTGTCCTCAGCCCTCTGCTGCACTCCCTGTGTCCTCTGCTGTACTCCCTGCCCTCTGCTGCACTCCCTGTGTCCTCCGCCCTCTGCTGCACTCCCTGTGTCCTCAGCCCTCTGCTGCACTCCCTGTGTCCTCAGCCCTCTGCTGCATTCCCTGTGTCCTCAGCCTTCTGCTGCACTCACTGTTCACCCACAACTGCGTGGCTTTGCAAGACACCAACTCCATCATTAAGTTAGCTGATGACACCACGGTAGTAGGCCTGATAACCAACCATGACGATTCAGCCTACAGGGAGGAGATAAGTGAACTGGCATTGTGGTGCCAGGACAACAACCTCTCCCTCTACGTCAGCAAAACAAAATGCTCCAATCCACATCAACGGGACTGCAGTAGAGAGAATCAGCAGTTTTAAAGTTCCTTGGCATCCACATCACCGAGGACTTGACATGGACCAAAAACACCATCGGAAGAATCCTGACCGGTTGCATCACAGCCTGGTATGGGAATTGCTCCACGACCGCATGGCCCGTCAGCAAGTGGTAAAGACGTCCCAGTACATCACTGGGCCTGTGTTCCAACGCATCCAGGACATCTATTTGAAACGGTGCCTGAGGAAGTCCTGCAGCATCATCAAGGACCCCACACACCCCAGCCACGTGCTGTTCACTCCCTTACAGTCTGGCAGATGGTATCAGAGCATGAGGTCTGATAGAATCTTTCTCAAGACTGTTGGTATCTACATGTCATAGGACTGCTGAACACTTGAACTGGACTGATCACTCATGCACATACCCATACTGTCCTAGCCGAGTAGACGTTATATAAAGGATCCCAAGTTGGGTAAAAACACATCTGAAGTGGGGACTGTGTCATCCATCTCACCATGTCATTAACACCTAAACTTACAGTACCAGTCAAAAGTGTGGACACACCTATTCATTCAAGGGTTTTTCTTTATTTGTACTGTTTTCTACATTATAGAATAATAGTGAAGACATCAAAACTACGAAATAACACATATGGAATCATGTAGTAACCAAAAAAGTGTTCAACAAATCAAAATATATTTTATATTTGAGATTCTTCAAAGAAGCCACCCTTTGCCTCGATGACAGCTTTGCACACTCTTGGCATTCTCTCAACCAGCTTCATGAGGAATGCTTTTCCAACAGTCTTGAAGGACTTCCCACATATGCTGAGTGCTTGTTGGCTGCTTTTCCTTCACCCTGCGGTCCAACTTATCCCAAACCATCTCAATTGAGTTGAGGTCGGGTGATTGTGGACGCCAGGTCATCTGAGGCCAGGTCATCTCCATCACTCTCCTTCTTGGTTTCTTGGTCAAATAGCCTTTATACAGCCTGGAGGTGTAACGTGAATGCTAAGAATTGCGAAGCAAGTACAGGGAGTGGATTTAATAAATAACGGAACACGGAACAAAACAAGTAACACGAGTAGCGTACAGAAATGAAACACAAACAGAATCAATAATGAGCTGTTTTACCAACTAGGGCTATCTTCTGTATACCACTCCTACCTTGTCACAACATTGATTGTCTCATGCGCATGAATAATGAAAAAAATTCCACAAATAAAATTTTAACAAAGCACACCTGTTAATTTAAATGCATTCCAGGTGACTACCTCATGAAGCTGGAGAGAATGCCAAGAGTGTGCAAAGCTGTCATCAAGGCAAAGGGTGGCTATTTTGTAGAATCTCAAATATAATATATATGTTTTCGATTTGTGTAACACTTTTTTGGTTACTACATGATTCCATATGTGTTATTTCATAGTTTTGATGTCTTCACTGTTATTCTACAATGTTGAAAACAGTACAAATAAAGAAAAACCCTTGAATGAGTAGGATGTCCAAACTTTTGACTGGTACTGTACATAAAAGGCTCCTAAACATAGAAGTCTGTGATTTTTCATCAGATAAGAAGGCTCAGAGAGAGATGTTTCTGAGGTGAATTCAGTTTATGAGTCATTCAAACCACCTGTCTGTATTGTGCTTATACGTTATGGTTATTCTATTTTGAAAAACATGAACTCATGGTGATACCACAGATATCAGTGACAGAAAAGTACTTTGCATCTGTTTGTTGATTAATTGATCTGAACATTAGAGCACAGTACACTCAGTACTCTGATATGACCACATTTTCTCAAGGGTTTAAGTCAGTTGCTGCATGGTTAGACACTTTTGCCTATGCTTCAGTTGTATTTTCATAATTTTTCCAACAGTCTTGAAGTCCTCCTGGGTAATTTCCTGTAACTTCCTAATGACACAGTGCTATGAGAGACATCAGAGGGATCCAAACTGACTGGTGGTGTGAGTGTTTTGGAATAGTCCTGGGAGGGAAACTTTAGGGTGGTTTTGTGACACCCGACAACGCCATACAACTACTGTTGCTGTGTAAACAGTTCCCAACACTTCATCAGCACTGTGTATGGGCGGCAGTTTATGTGGGTGTGACCCGATAAGGGCCTGTGTATAGGAACGCACACATCTATAGATGTATGGAGTTACAATGCACAGTTGTTTGCAAACGCCGCTATGGTTCTCACAAAGCAGACTGAGCGTATAGTATAACAGAGGGAAGGTTACTGTAGAGATGAGTACATGTATAGGTTATGAGGACAGAGGAGGACAGGAGAACAGTAGAGACTTGGGCAAGAGCTGAACTGTAAGCTATACCACAGCAGGTCAATGGAGTATGGCTGTCATTCACACGTGTGATTCAACTAGACTTTTGAAACAGCCCTTTTTACACCACTCAGTGCCTGCTGTGGCAGTCACTGAACAAGACTTGGCCTGTATCTACGCAGCAAATCAGTAGCCATCGTGGCATGAGGAAACTATTCCATTTAGAATAGACTGTACGTGGCGAAGGGTTTGGAGATCACGGTGGCTCTTTACATTAGACTCTATTAGTGTTGGGTGTGGCCAACCTGTCTGTTTCTCTGCTTTGTGAGGTTGACTAAGTGTTGCCATTAACCTAGATCTGATGACAGCTTTATGGGTGTTTAATGACAATTAAAACATTGGTGCATAAAGAGGGTGGAGCCTCCCGTACCTCTGGGGGATGGCAATGCTTTAGATTAAGTGGTTACGTGATTAAATGTCCTATTGTATTTGAAATTGGTATACCTAATGTACGATAATGCAAAGGAATGCGAAATTAACAAATAATAGTGAGAGCTATTATAACTTCATCTTAAATCAGGTGGGGAGGAGTATTCAGTTTAGATTCTAACTTTTGTACACCCAGGCATGCACACTCACACATATCCCACTGATTTCTTATACTTTATCAGATTAATAGTTGGTGACTCAATTAGGTACAGTGTAATGTGTGTATACACTGAGTGTACAAAACTTTAAGGACACCTTCCTAATATTCAGTTTCACCCCCCTTTTGTCCTCACAACAGCCTCAATTGGTCAGGGCATGGACTCTACAAGGTGTCCACAGGGATGCGGGCCTATGCTGACTCCAATGCTTCCCACAGATGTATTTATTTTTTATTTGAACCTTTATTTAACTAGGCAAGTCGGTTAAGAACAAATTCTTATTTACAATGACGGCCTACCCCGGCCAAACCCGGATGATGCTGGGCCAATTGTGCACCGCCCTATGGGACTCCCAGTCACGACCGGATGTGATACACCTCTTGCACTGAGATGCAGTGTCTTAGAACACTGCACCACTCGGGAGCCAAAGTTGAGCCAAGTTGTCTGGACGTGCTTTGGGTGTTGGACCATTCTTGATACACATGGGAAACGGTTAAGCGTGAAAAACCCAGCAGTGTTGCAGTCCTTGGCCCAAACCGGTGCACCTGGCACCTACTACCATAACCCATTCAAAGGTACTTAAATCTTTTGTCTTGCCCATTCACCCTCTGTATTGCACACACACACACACAATCCACATCTCAATGGTCTCAAGGATTAAAAGTCCTTCTTTAACCTGTCTCCTCCCCTTCATCTACACTGACTGAAGTGGATTTAACAGGTGACATCAGTAACAGATCATACATAGCTTTCATCTGTATTCACCTGGTCAGTCTATGTCATGGAAAGAACAGGTGTTCTAAATGTTTTTTTTACAGTAACATAAGGTTAAAGCCTCACTGTTTATTTCTATTTTTGTTAGTGTTTATCTCGTCTGTTTCTAGGTGTGAACAGAACAGACGGGCCTCTCATTAAAACACCTGAGCTGTTTAAATTAGATAAAGACTGTCCATTACTCCGCAAGGCTAAGTCCCAAATGGCACCCTATTCCCTATGCAGTGCACTACTTTCGACCAGAGTCCCAAAGTAGTGTATTACATAGGTAATAGGGTGCCATTTGGAACGCAACCCAACACTAAGGTGTGTTCCCATTTAAAACCAAATCTATTTTAAATCCAAACAAAAGTCAACATGATCTGTGTAACACCTGGAATGATAAGCACTTCAAAACTGTACCCCATAAAAACTCAAGACAAAGAGCAGGGAAAATGACAACCTTATTACCATACAAAACAGTCCAGTTTACTTCTCTCAGCCGGTGGTTGATATCACCATTGACTCTGATCAGACCCTGCAGACAATGTCTCTCTGCTCCCATACTTACTAACACCGTTTCTATTCTCCATGTTCAGTCTGTTCTCAAATGGATGAAGAAATGTAGCGGTTAAATTATAATAATGACTAAAACAAAGACACACACTTCGAGACAACGATTCAAAATGTTTAAAACAATATTATCAGTGTTGTCTGCGCTGTTTATTATGTTAGATATGTTGAACTTCAAGTTGTAAGTTTTCTGTATGGTAGTTGATGTTTCAACAGGAATAGACAACGGATTGTAATATCAGTAACCTTTGTGTGTGTGTAAGGGTGTGTATTTAAATATTAGTAACCGTCGCTTGGATTATCACTATAATTGTGTCCAGTCATCACTCTGATTGACAGGCTGTTAGATTGATTAACGTTGAGGATTCCCCTGTCCTGTTCTGAACCAGACCTGTTTGACAGTTGGTTGAGGTGAGTAAGGGATGAGTCACCCGTACACACAAACACAAACACCGGACACACTGTTCACACTGTTCACACACACAGATTAGTGTCAGGAGCAGGAGGAGGGGCTTCTTATCTTTGTGAGAAATCTCTCCTGTACATTCAAATACACATGTAACAGCTAGTTTTGAACACACTTGTCAATCTCAGTGAGAGTTCTGTTCTCTAACGATGACAGGGTGAGGCTGACCACAGAATGGACGTTGAGTCCGCCACCCCAATACAACCACACCAACCCCCTCTGTCCGTCATTCACAGATATACAGACAGTAGAATAGATTAATGAAATGATGGTATAGGGATAAGGAGGGAAAGTGAGAGTGTAACACACAACAGAGAGAAATGGGAAGAGAGAGAGAAATGGGAAGAGAGAGAGAGAAAGAAAGAAATGGGAAGAGAGAGAGAGAGAGAAATGGGAAGAGAGAGAGAGAGAAAGAAATGGGAAGAGAGAGAGAGAGAGAGAGAAGAGAAATGGGAAGAGAGAGAGAGAGAAAGAAATGGGAAGAGAGAGAGAAAGAAATGGGAAGAGAGAGAGAGAGAGAGAGAGAGAGAGAGAGAGAGAGAGAGAGAGAGAGTGTGTGTGTGTGTGTGTGTGTGCCTGTATGAGGCACTATATTGGAATGCTGGCCTCAGGCAGCCAGCAGCACTCAGCTTTAACTTCTATAAACAAACTAATAGCATGAGACTGACGAGACCACACAGTCTCTCCTCCCAGAGAGAAAGAGAGAATGAAAGAGAAAGAGAAAGAGAGAGAACGAAAGAAGAAAGAGAGAGAAATAAAAGTACTCGAGAGAAACAGAAAGTTATACAGTATCTCTAATATCGAATGCCTAGTACCAAGAGGTCCTAGTGGTTGCACCAAGGGGTAGGGTTAGGGAGTGAATTGGCTGCTACGTCCCACTCTGATGATGCATCTCAGGAGCCAGTATCATCCCTGTATTTAAGGATAACTTCAGAACAGTTAACGGTCTCCTGAGGTGTCAGCCTTTCTCAGCCATATGTCTTTAAGCTGATCCGAGATCAGTGAGTTATGTCATGTTTTATCGGGCGTTTCTCAATAACTGATTCCATGTCAGATCCCAGCTCTTTGACGTGTCAGAATGATGCCTTTGTTTCCTCACCTTGATAACAATCCAACTGTCAGCTCATTATCGCTCTAAACAGGTTGGATGACATGTTCTGCTACATCTGAGAAACCTCCCCTCAACACACCGGTCTCGCGCCTGGCCGTTCTCGAGGTGGAGACTGAGAGATAATAAAAGGAGCCGCAGCAGAGCTCTTCTATCAGTCAGTGTGTGTGTGTGTGTGTGTGTGGGGGGGGGGGGGGGGGGTCAAAACAGTTGCGTATGTGTATGCAGGGATTGCAAAGGTGTATGATTGATCTAATACTATACTGTATCTTCAGAGTGTTTACGTCTGTGTTTGTGAAGTTGTTGACAGAGTTAAATATACATACCAGGTAGAAGGGATCAAATGCTTGTGTGTGTGCTTTTCTTTAGCATATTAGGTGTGTTTTCATTACCCCATACTCAGAGCTTTGTCTCTGCATGTTCGGGCAATGTGTGGTGTGTGTGAGAGAGGGTGGGGGAGGATGTTGCAGCGGGTGCCGTGTGTGTGTGTGCGCACGCGTGTGGTTGCATGCATTTGTGTGTGTGTGTGTGTGTGTGTGCATACCTGCCTGTGTGTGTGTGTGTGTGCCAGTGGCTGCTGGCTGAACACTTGATGAATGTGGATTGAGGAAATTGTTACTCTGTAATGATGCTCTTATTGTTGTGCTTATGAAACATATTAACCAATGCAAATGCCTCAAATTACATTTCCTGCTCAACAGAATGAAGGGAGGGGGTAATGCAATTAAAAGTATAGAAGGGAAGTCTTCTACTAAGCTATATGGAATTGATTTAAAAGGGTCATATTGATTTTGAATTTTAAGACCCCTTGAAAATTGTATTGGACCTTACTGCTATTAGCCTATACAAACACATTGAACAGATTCACTACATGAAACTACAGATACACTACTAGGCCAAAAGTATGTGGATTTGGCTATTTCATCCACACCTGTTGCTGACAGGTGTATAAAACCGAGCACACAGCCATGCAATCTCCATAGACAAACACTGGCAGTAGAATGGTCCATATTGAAGAGCTCAATGACTTTCAACAGATGCCACTTTTCCAACAAGTCAGTTCATTGAATTTCTGCCCTGCTAGAGCTGCCCTGGTCAACTGTAAGTGCTGTTATTGTGAAGTGGAAATGTCTAGGAGCAACAACGGCTCAGAAGCAAAGTGGTAGGCCACACAAGCTCACAGAACGGCACCGCTGGGTGCTGAAGCACGTCAGAATTGTCTGTCCTCGGTTGCAACAATCACTACATAGTTACAAACTGCCTCTGGAGGAAATGTCAGCACAATAACTGTTTGTCGGGAGCTTCATGAAATGGGTTTCCATGGCAGAGCAGCCGCACACAAGCTTAAGATCACCATGTGCAATGCCAAGCATCGGCTGGAATGGTGTAAAGCTTGCCGCTATTAACTTTTTACCACGCCTAAGTGAACTTGGCCCCATATTTTTTGTCCCCTAAAATGGGGGGGATCTATGTACAAAAAGTGAACATACCCTCAAATTAAAGCTGAAAGTCTAAACTTTAACCTCAGTCATTGTGTCATTTCAAATCCAAAGTGCTGTAGTACAGAGCCAAAACAACAAAAATGTGTCACTGTCACAATACTTTTGGAGCTCATTGTAAAGTTACAGTAACAAGCTCTCACAGTCTCACATCAGAATTAGACGTTCATCCATGTTTCTCAAATTTCAAAGTTGTTCCAAACCTCAAATTATGAAGTGTTTGGATACTTCGCTGTGTCATTCCAATATTAAGTTCAGGCATTAACTCTGAATTCTTAAGGTTAGGTGTCAACTCAGAATGGTTAAGATAACGGTTAATGTTTGGGATAGGCTTCAAAAAACATTATATCTCTGGATTCTAACATGCAACCTTTGGCTCTTTGGAACCAGAGGCAGATGCTTACGCCCATCCACCATCCCCGTCTACAATGCCCTAAAATAAAAGCCTACCTGAAGGTAACAGAGCTCACTGTTTTGGTTCTTGTGGCCAGTTTCCACATCATCTCCCGACGTCCTGAGACATGGATGGACATCGAATACTGACTTGTATCCCGGGTGACCTGCCTGGTTGCAGAATGTTATCAACCTTCATACACCAACACAAACGTTACAATTTCATTAAGGGCACAGTATAATCCCCTAAAGTCATTATAACCCCCTAATCGAATTAGCATAATACAACATCCTCATCAAAATCTATCAGTTTAAGCTAGAGACACTATATATACACAAAAGTACGTGGATTCGGCTATATCAGCCACACCCGTTGCTAACAGGTGTATCAAATTTAGCTCACCGCCAGGCAATAGACAAACATTGACAGTAGAATGGCCATACCGAAGAACTCAGTGACTTTCAACATGGCACCATCAAAGGATGTCACCTTTCCATTGGCATATTCATAGCACGCAATGACTGCATCAAGCTTGTGATGTATTGACTTGTTTTGGTTGTGTTTCAGATTATTTTGTGCACAATAGAAATGAATGGTAAATAATGTATTGTGGAGTCACTTTTATTGTAATTAAGAATAGAATGTTCCTAAACACTTCTACATTAATGTGGATACTACCATGATTACAGATAATCCTGAATGAATCGTGAATAATGATGAGTGAGAAAGTTAGACCCATGAATATCATACCCCAAGACATGCTAACCTCTCACCATTACAATAACAGGCAAA
Source organism: Oncorhynchus masou masou (assembly GCF_036934945.1). Classification (NCBI taxonomy): domain Eukaryota; kingdom Metazoa; phylum Chordata; class Actinopteri; order Salmoniformes; family Salmonidae; genus Oncorhynchus; species Oncorhynchus masou. The sequence continues at coordinate 98,245,240 of NC_088235.1, forward strand.
GTTAGCATGACGTGGGGGTATGATATTTGTGCATCTGTAACTTCCTCACTCATCATTATTCACAATTCATTCAGGACTATCCATAATTACGGTAGCATCCACATTAATGCATTTACCATTCATTTCTATTGGGCACAAAATAATCTGAAACACAACTAAAACAAACAGCAAATGTATGCAACAGTCTGTAGAGTCACAAGCTTGATGTAATCATTGTGTGCTAGGAATATGGGACCAAATACTAAACTTCTGACTACTTTAATACACATAAGTGAATTTCCCTAAAATGGAGGACTATGAAACAAAAAGTGCTGTAATTTCTAAATGGTTCACCCGAAATGAATGAAAATACACGTCAACCTCATAGTTGTGGTTTAATGTAAAATCCAAAGTGCTGGAGTACAGAGCCACAACAACAACAATACTTTTGGAGCTCACTGCATCTGTCATTCTTTCAGTATGAGTGTGTGTGTATATATATATATGTATGTGTGTGTGTGTGTATGAGTGTGTCAGAATAAGTGTGTGTGTATATATGTTTGTGTATGAGTGTTATGAGAGTTGATAGTGTGTTAGATTGGCTCAGTTATTCCCAGGATAGGAGATCAGCTTCAGATTATCTGTCTGATTTGTCCGTTGGACCGTTTTATATTACAAAGACATCATTTGCATCCTCCCACTGTTTCTAATAGTGTGTTCTGATCAGACTTTCAGTCTAAGTACATGGTCACCTGCCACACACGCACACACACACCTGCAGCCAGAGGGTCAATGTCAAACACATGAAAATGCTCTACCCCTTCACCCCCCACACACAAACTTGCTTTGTTCTATTGCTCTATTGTATATGAGACTATTGTTTCATCCCGTCATGTGTGTTCCGTATGTCTCTGTTCTTACCACTGAAAAAGCTCCATTGCTTTGAAGTGCTCCAGCCCAGCCTAGGGCTCGAACTGTGGATAGAGAGAGTGGCAGAGAAAGGGAGAGAGGGTGAGGGTGAGAGGGCAGGAGAGAAGGAGAGAAAAACTGCAAGAGAGGAAGGAGGAAGAGACTTATCAACCAGTGTTCCCATAAAAGCCAGTCACGCTGCCAGACTGGGAGCCAGAGGGCTGCTGCCCTGAGAGCATTGAACAGCCAGGAGGAACACACGCAAGGAACCCACACCTGGAACACAATTTATATGGTTCCTGCCCTATTCCATCCAGAAAATTGATATTAGAGGACATGAGGCATTCATAAAGCCAGGGTTGGGTAGGTTACTTTCTAAAATGTAATCAGTTACTAGTTACCTGTCCAAAATTGTAATAAGTAACATACTGAGTTTGGATAATCCAAATATTAACATAATCTGATTACTTTCAGTTACTTTTAGATGACTTCCCCCTTAAGAGGCATTAGAACAAACATGTATGTTTGAATGGCATCTATTACAGGATAAATCAATGTTAAAGTTTACATTGCTGGCCATATATGGATGTTAAATTTTACTTTATAGGTTGGTTATGTAGGCTTCTTCTAACCCATCGGTTTTTACTACATATAATAACACGATTAAACTTTAACTTTACATTAAAAACCAAAGTCTATCAGAATTCCAGGCATTCCAAAACATAATATACCTGTTGATCATTAAGAATAGGACTTGGAAATATTGAAGTATAGTCTAGCCAAATTGTTTTACCTGAGCATAACCCCAAAATAAATTTGGCTTGTCACCCAAAACCCTGACAAACTTTTACGGATGCACAATGAGAGCATCCTGTCAGGCTGTATCACAACCAGGTACAGCAACTGCACCACCCTCAACCGCAAGGCTCTCCAGAGGGTGGTGCGGTCTAGACAACGCATCACCGGGGGCAAACTACCTAACCTCCAGGACACCTACAGTCATTGCCAAAGGTTTTGAGAATTACACAAATATTTATTTTCTCAAAGTCTGCTGCCTCAGTTTGTATGATGGCAATTTGCATATATTCCAGAATGTTATGAAGAGGGAGTGATGCATCAAAGCTGGGACCGAGTGACTGAAAAACTAGCTCAGAGGCTACTGCCTACATTGAGACCCAATCACTGCCACTTTAATAAATGGATCACAAGTCACTTTAAACAATGACACTTTAATAGTGTTTAGATATCTTACATTACTAATCAAATGTATATAGTGTATTTTATACCATCTACTGCACCTTGCCTATGCCGATCGGCCATCGCTCATCCATATACTCATATGTACATATTCTCATCCACCCCTTTAAGATGTGTGTGTATTAGATAGTTGTTGGGAAATTGTTAGATATTACTGCACTGTTGAAACTAGAAGCACAAGCATTTCGCTACACTCGCATTAACCTCTGCTAACCATGGGTACGTGACCAATAAAAATGTATTGATTTGAAACTAACAACTTATTAGCCATCCCTACTCTGTTGTTTATGATTTTGTTGTCATGGAGGACTGATTGAGCTCATTGAGTTGAAAAATAAATGCTGCACTCATGGAATTGCATGCTTTGAGCACTACTGAAAAGTGCTATTTAAATGTGAAAAATGAATGTCATTTGCTGCATTTGCTATAGGCCTATTGTGTACCTCTTTGTTGGTGACACTTTGATATCTTGACAATATGCAGCTGTTTAAAGGGCGAATCTAAAGATGAAACAATAACAAAACGGTCGCACCCGCCTCAGTTTTGGTAAAAAGCTGAGGGATGGGCCTGGAGAAATGTAACTACTCTAAGATTAATGAACAGAGCGATGGATGCAAGGATTGACCATCCAGGATATCAAAACTAATTGTTTTAACCAGGTTATGAGGCTATGCCGTGTTTCTTTACATTTACAATGTTTACAAACATTGAAGAAATACAAGCTTATATTTTGGGTTGTCATGAACAGAGGACAGTTGAACTAAGCTCATGAGTCATTGATGTCATATTCTTCGAGAAGTCAATGAATGAATATATATATATTTAATAGTTTTGGTGTCTTCACTATCATTCTACAATGTAGAAAATAGTAAAAATAAAGAAAAACCCTTGAATGAGTAGGTGTCGAAACTTTTGACTGGTACTGTATATTTACAAAAAATATATATGGGGGATTGGAAATGATGCAAATACGTACATTGATGGAAGCCACAATCTACCTGCAGTATAAAGCTGATCTACCCCTAAAAAAACACACATGTATGCATGCGCCCACACACACACACACACACACACACACACACACACACACACACACACACACACACACACACACACTGAGGAAGGCTTCAGGGTTTGGACCGTGCCTCTGACAGGTCGTGGGTGGATCAAGGATCAGATTTAAATATTACACACACTGGACCACAGAGGAACACAAAAAGAGAGGGGGAGGGATGGACAGATAAAGAGAAAGGAGGTAGACAGAGTGTTGATAGAGCCCATCAGGATTTATATTAGCAGGAAAAAAGGGGTGATTTACACAAACGCGTGGGCGAAGAAGGGATCAGAGTTTGGCAGAGCAGAGGAGGGAGATGAAACTAACAGATTATCCATGGAGAGTGTGTGAGGAAACAAAAGAGCTACATTTTGATACTGAACAACATTGTGAGAAAGAAACGTTCTTCTCTCTCTCCTTCCATCACTCTTTCTTTTTCTTCTTTCTCAGTCTCAAACCGCTCTCCTCTTCTGTCTCTCTCCCTTTCCCTCTGTCCCCTTGCTCTCTCTCTCCTCTCGCTCTCTCATTCATATAGGCGAGGGAAGCAGGATGTCTTTCATCCAGCCCAGTTTAAGGATCAAAGCTTGAGGCTACTTGCTGAATCTGACCTCAATTTGCACCTCTGTGTGCCACACACACACACACACACACACACACACACACACACACACACACACACACACACACACACACACACACACACACACACACACACACACACACACACACACACACACACACACACACACACACAGTCTCTTCCTGTTTGACACACTACCTCATCTCCCTAATATGATGGTCTTCCTCTGGCCCCCTGCCCTGACACCCTCTGCCCTATTAACCCCCCATCTAGCCTCTCAGTGCAGGTGGATGATGAAGAGATCCCCTCCTTAACCCCTGAAAATCTAGAGATTTCATAGCACACACACACACACGTACGTATGCACCCCCCACCCAAAAAGGCACTTCAAACACTTGAAGACCATTGTGTAAGTCCCTGCCCAAACTCCCTCTTCCCATAGAGAGAGCAGTATAGTTGTACCCCCCACCCACCGTCTCCACCCCCCAGATTCTAGCTAGTGTTTATTGAAAAACTCCCTGACAATAGCAGCATTACCCTGTTCTCCACTTCAAAGAATGCTCTGTGTTTGGCTTCCTCTGCCTGTCCTCTGTGACAGTGTTAACATACTCATACTCCTCATACTCCCGACCCACACATGTATACTGTATACAAATACATACGCATTCACAGCTCAACATACTCTACATATTATTGTAGACCGTAACACAACTGAACACAAATACATTTTATACAATTGTCAAAAACACACAGCCACACACACACACACACATATGGGACATGTCCCATTCGTTCATTCAAAACCAAGTTCACAACCAGATTCTGAGACACTGTCTTTTGTTAATTGTTTAAATTGTTTGCCTGCAATACAATTTGATTTGATTATATATAGGTCAGAGGACCAAGATCAAGATATATATGAAATAACATTATTGTAATGTAGGCCACTAAATACAGTGTGTATGACATGACCTCATGTCACATGTCTTGTCTTCCATTGTATTGCATGTCTGTGTCTGTGTCAACAGTTGTGTTGTACTGTAAACAATGGATAAAGACGGTAGAGTCTGCTGCAGTCACCAAGGAACTGAGAAAGTAAGGGTTTGGAGGGTATCAAGGTGACGACGTGTAATATAGCACCCGCATGATCTCATTACCTTCCTTTATCTCTTACTTTTCTCTACTTCTCCATAACCCCTTTCTATTTCGGTCCTCCTTTCCTGTAACCCTGAGGTAACCACGTGTACTGCTGTATCCACTCTGGTCATTTCAAAATGATGTTCTGATGCGCCCCCTTCTGGTCAGTACCATAACACATCAGCCTGTGTATCAAATCAAATTTGATTGGTTGCATACTCATAATATTTAGCAGACGTTATTAAGGGTGTAGCAAAATGCTTGTCTTGCTAGCTCCAACAGTGCAGTAATATCTATCAACACACACAAAGTAAAAGAATGGAATTAAGAAATATAGAAGTATTAGGATGAAAAATGTTGGAGTCCGGAGTATAAATATATACATATGTGTGATTGGATGTATAGACATTATGGACAGTATGTGGATAGAATATGTAGTATATCTGTAGAATACGTAGGATAGAATAGTTTATAAACAGCAATAGTTGAATAGCCTTGACTAGAATACAGTATTATACTGAGTAAAACAGAATGTAAACATCATTAAAGTGAGCAGTATTCCATGTCTATGTGACAGTGACTAATTTCAGGGCAAGTTACTGGGTGGAGGCCGTCTTTTTAACAGTCTGATGGCCTTGAGATAGATGTTTTTCGATGTCTCGGACCCAGCTTTAATGCACCTGTACTGACCTCGCCTTCTGGATGATGGCATGGCGAACTGGCCGTGGCTCGGATGGTTGATGTCCTTGATAATCTTTTTGACCTTCATGTGACATTGGGTGCTGTAGGTGTCCTGCAGGGCAGACAGTGTGCCCCCGGTGATAAGTTGGGCAGACCACACCACCCTCTGGAAAGCCCTGCGGTTGCGGAAGGTGCAGTTGCCATACCAGGAGGTGATACAGCCCGACAGGATCTGTCAATGGTGCATCTTTAAAAGTTTGTGAGGGTCTTAGGGGTAGTACAGGGGGAGCTGAGCATGCATAATTTAAGGGGCCGCTGTGTTGAGGATCAGTATAGTGGAGGAGTTGTTTACTATATTCACCACCTGGGGGCGGCCTGTCAGGAAGTCCAGGACCCAGTTGCACAGAGCGGGGTTCAGATCCAGAGCCCCAAGCTTAATGATGAGCTTGGAGCGTACTATGGTGTTGAAGGCTAAGCTGTAGTCAATGAACAGTATTCTTACATAGGTATTCCTCTTGTCCAGATGGGATAGGCAGTGTGCAGTGCAACGGCATCATCCACGGATCTACTGTGGCGGTATGCAATTGCAGTGGGTCTAGTTGTGTCGGGCAAGGTGGAGGTGATATGATCCTTAACTAGCCTCTCAAAGCACTTCATGATGACAGAAATGGGTGCTATGGGGCGATAGCCATTTAAGGAAAAGGGGATACCTAGTCAGCTGTACAACTGAATGCCTTCAACTGAAACATGTCTCCCACATTTAACCCAACCCCTCTGAATCAGAGAGGTGTGGGGGGCTCGCTTAAATCAACATCCACAGCACCCGGGGAACAGTGAGTTAACTGCCTTGCTCTGGGGCAGAACAACAGATTTTTACCTTGTCAGCTTGGAATCCGATCCAGCAACCTTTCGGTTACTGGCCTACCACTCTTACCACTAGGCTACCATTTAGTTCAGTTACCTTTGCTTTCTTGGGTACAGGAACAATGATGGACATCTTGAAGCATGTGGGAACAGCAGACTGGGATAGGGAGAGATTGAATATGTCCATAAACACTCCAGCCAGCTGGTCTGCACAAGCTCTGAGGATGCAGCGAGGGTTAACATGCTTAAATGTCTTACTCGCGTCGGCCACGAAGAAAACGAGAGCCCACAGTCCTAGGGAGCAGCCTGCGTCGGTGACACTATCAAACGCACTTAAGCAGTAGATGGTCCGGATTCTTCCCTCCTGGACCTAGGACAGCATCCAGACCACCCGCTCTGCTCCTTTTCATGCAGCTTTCAACTTCTCCTACATGTTAAACTGTGGTCCTGTGTGGCTCAGCTGGTAGAGCATGGAGCTTGCAACGCCAGGGTTGTGGGTTTGATTCCCACGGGGGACCAGTCAAGTCACTCTGGATAAGAGCGCCTGCTAAATTACTAAAAGGTTAATGTACACTAAAGGTTTCATAAGTTTGGACACACCTACTCATTCAAGGGTTTTTCCTTATTTTACTATTTTCTACATTGTAGAACGATAGTGAAGACATCCAAACTATGAAATAACACATATGGAATCATGCAGTAACAAAAAAAAGAGTTAAACAAATGAAAATATTTTATTTTTGAGATTCTTCAAAGTTGAAGAGTCTTCAAATCAAAGGGGGACCACCTTTTATGTATTAATCAGAACAGGGGAGAAAGAGAGGATGTTTCCTTTCTTTCGTTTGCTTTCTTCCGGAACGGTAGTTTATATCAGCAGAAGACAGAGCATTCCACTGACAATACAAGGTTCACAAAAAAAGAAAGCAATGATGTTTATTTTTAACCCTTTGCCTTGATGACAGGTTTGCAAACTTTTGACTGGTTCTGTATACATAAGTCCAGTTAATAGTCATTAAGATCATTACGGTTGATGATGTGTGTCTGGTTGAATCCTATAGGAGATTACCATTGAAGCTTCCCCAATCCCAAACTGTAGCTTTAAACCTTTTAGTGTAATCTAGGGGATGGAAACGATGGGGTGTGGTTACAGTATTAGTGGTCACCACATTTAAGACCATCTCTTCAGCGGTCAGTCTAGTTATCATTTCCCTTCCTCTGCTCCGACTCATCCATAACACTATACTGTGCAACGTTTTCTGTTCAAGTTCATGAAAGTATGAAGCATTTGGGTTTCAGGTCTTTATAGTGTTGTGTGCTCATATTAAGTGGACATTCTTGGATTACTACATCGTTGTAACACCCAGGATATTATTAGCATTCACAGTGACGGACACAGATAGTAATGACAATAGTGCCAACCATGTCTGATGATCTTTGACCCCATAATGTGTCCTCTTACACCCACCATCAACCCCATAGTATCTCAGCGGCACGTTACCTCAATCAATACAATGACCTCACTCAGGGCCCAGCTGCGTCCTGCTGTCTCCCTGATTGCAGTCCGGGGTTCATCCTGGCATCGGCCCATCCAATAAACAAACATCAACCCTGTAACAAGCTCCGCCTGTTGACAAACAACAAACAGCAGTTCACACACTCTGAGCTGTCACTATCCATTAGAGAGATACTGGCTGAAGGACCTGACCTATATTGCAGCAGGCAGGCGGCCATGTTGGGAAATGCTGGTCCCTAGGGAAAGGTACATTTTCTATTGACTGGCTTTCATGAGAATCAAATCAAATTTATTTATATAGCCCTTCGTACATCAGCTGATATCTCAAAGTGCTGTACAGAAGCCCAGCCTAAAGCCCCAAACAGCAAGCTATGCAGGTGTAGAAGAACGGTGGCTAGGAAAAACTCCCTAGAAAGGCCAAAACCTAGGAAGAAACCTAGAGAGGAATCAGGCTATGAGGGGTGGCCAGTCCTCTTCTGGCTGTGCCGGGTGGAGATTATAACAGAACATGGCCAAGATGTTCAAATGTTCATAAATGACCAGCATGGTCAAATAATAATAATCACAATAGTTGTCGAGGGTGCAGCAAGTCAGCACCTCAGGAGTAAATGTCAGTTGGCTTTTCATAGCCGATCATTAAGAGTATCTCTACCACTCCTGCTGTCTCTAGAGAGTTGAAAACAGCAGGCTTGGGATAGGTAGCACGTCCGGTGAACAGGTTAGGATTCCATAGCCGCAGGCAGAACAGTTGAAACTGGAGCAGCAGCACGGCCAGGTGGACTGGGGACAGCAAGGAGTCATCATGCCAGGTAGTCTTGAGGCATGGTCCTAGGGCTCAGGTTCTCCGAGAGAGAGAAATAAAGAGAGAATTAGAAAGAGCATACTTAAATTCACACAGGACACCGGATAAGACAGTAGAAATACTCCAGATATAACAGACTGACCCTAGCCCCTCGACACATAAACTACTGCAGCATAAATACTGGAGGCTGAGACAGGAGGGGTCAGGAGACACAGGAAGGATATAACCCCACCCACTTTGCCAAAGCACAGCCCCCACACCACTAGAGGGATATCTTCAACCACCAACTTAACATCCTGAGACAAGGCTGAGTATAGCCCACAAAGATCTCCGCCACGGCACAACCTAAAGGGGAAGGGCACCAACCCAGGCAGGAAGATCACATCAGTGACTCAACCCACTCAAGTGACACACCTCTCCTAGGGACGGCATGAAAGTGCACCAGTAAGCAAGTGACTCAGCCCCTGTAATAGGGTTAGAGGCAGAGAATCCCAGTGGAAAGAGGGGAACCGGCCAGGCAGAGTCAGCAAGGGCGGTTCGTTGCTCCAGAGCCTTTACGTTCACCTTCACACTCCTGGGCCAGACTACACTAAATTATTTGACCCACTGAGTTTTCAGTAAAGACTTAAAGGTTGAGACCGAGTCTGCGTCTCCCACATGGGTAGGCAGACCATTCCATAAAAATGGAGCTCTATAGGAGAAAGCCCTGCCTCCAGCTGTTTGCTTAGAAATTCTAGGGACAATTAGGAGGCCTGCATCTTGTGAGCGTAGCGTATGTGTAGGTATGTACGGCAGGACCAAATCAGAGAGATAGGTAGGAGCAAGCCCATGTAATGCTTTGTAGGTTAGCAGTAAAACCTTGAAATCAGCCCTTGCCTTAACAGGAAGCCAGTGTAGGGAGGTTAGCACTGGAGTAATATGATCCGATTTATTGGTTCTAGCAGCCATATTTAGCACTAACTGAAGTTTATTTAGTGCTTTATCAGGGTAGCCAGAAAGTAAAGCATTGCAGTAGTCTAACCTAGAAGTAACAAAAGCATGGATTGAGTTTTCTGCATAATTTTTAGACAGAAAGTTTCTGATTTTTGCAATGTTACGTTGATGGAAAAAAGCTGTCCTTGACACAGTCTTCATATGTTCGTCAAAAGAGAGATCAGGGTCCAGAGTAACGCCGAGAACACAGGGAACACATCAGTCTGCCTTCCTCCCTCTCCTATCATGTACGTATTGTATTGACCAAGCTATGGAGAGACGTAGGGGTTATCTTGACAGCTTTTCCCAGCAGATTCAGACCCTAGACGTACATATGATCTCTAGAAAGCTGGCTGATGTGCAACTAATAAACAAACATCTAATACACAACCTGAACAACAGTTTTATTGAATTACTACCTTTCTAAGTGTTGACATTCCAGCCTCAAATGTCACTTCAGGTAAAGCATCTGAGAAGAATGCAACACTATGACAATAGCATGGCAGAGACGTGTTAGAAAGGTACATCGTCATACACACTATTCCTTTCCATCTTCTCTCTACATCTCTCCTTCCACTTCCTCACCTTGTGCTCTGTCCTCCACCCAGTAGCATCAGCAGGCTGATCTGGTATCTGTTCCTCCCAGCTCTCACTCTTTCTCTGCCCAATGGTATGTATCCTAGTGCTTTTCCAACCTAAGCCTGGCATCGGCCTGGATTTCCAGAGCCCAAACTCTCACTCCGAGGCCAGGGAAAGTGACTAGCCCCTCCAGGAAAGCAGGCGAGAGCCATGCAGGAGAGGCTAGTGATTAGCCACACATGGGTCAGGAGTTCCTTAGCCTTCCTTAATTTCGACTGGAACCCAGGGCTGTGTATGCTTTACATGTTGACAGGTACTGGACATAAGTTATAATTTATTCATATTAGGTCTATTGCCTTTTAATACATGAGTATTGCATATAGCAGTTACTGTGGACCTGTGATCAATGATCTTTACATTTACATGATGAATGTTCTGATATTTGACACTTTTGAACACTCTGGTGTTCTTTGGTCACAAGCTGAGATAAAATTATTTTCTGTTGAGTTAATGTGATATCTTGTTTACCTCGTGCAAAGGCAATACATTGATTACTATCACTGTCTGAGCTTGCTTATTTACAATAATACATAATAGTCCTATGCTTTAGCAGAACTGTGCTTGGTCAGAAAGGCAATCAGTGAGCATTATAGAGTTAACAGTTGTTTTTAATCTGCTATCCTAAACAGAGTAAGTTAATTAAGAACAGATTACATAATTACAGGCACAGCAACATTACAAGCACAGCATCATATATGGGCTCTAAAACACCTGTGAGAGATTTACCTTGGATCATAAAACAAGAACAATATGGACTTCGTAATACTCTACTATAGGGCACAATCCCCGACTCCACAGCATTTCGCCAAACCATTCCCTGTCCTTTGTGCTAAACTCTTCCGTGTTCTTTCATGAATTCATTAGCCTTGTCTTAGCATGTTTGATTACACTTTTTAACGCATTTAATTGATGCCTACATGTTGTTCCATCTATTTGGTGCCAAAAATCCATCCACACAGCCCAGACCCATGGTAGGGTAATGGTAATGACAACACAACGGTAGTGTCTCATAGCAGTGCTCGCTCTGGCATTGATCGATTGTCCCTTATTTGATGTGGCCTGTTGGATCTGAACTACAGTGACAACCCCCCCATCCCAACCCCCTTTTACTAGGAAGGAAGTGCTCACCCACTGGTTGTCTGTTCCCTCTTGAAAGAGAGGCAGGAGGACAGGGCAAGCCAGGAGATGGTGGAGGTGTCAATGGGGAGGGAGGCTGAGGAGGAGGGAGGTGGGGTGGGGTAATATTTACATTGAGCTCTTCCTCTTGCCATGGGAAAAGAATATGAAAGACAAACAATGAACAATAGATGGTTTTAAGGGTGAGCTACGGTGCCAACACAGCGTGTGCCATGGGACGGAGGGATGAATGTAGGGGTTGGGGGGTGGGTGGGGGTGGGGGGTGGGGGGGGGGTCTCTAGTCCTGGTGTAGCTGGGGATTAGGATGACTTCACTGGCTCTCTGTAGAAAACACCTGAACTATTTTACACTGAAATGTGCACTTTTGGGACTATTCCATTGGTTCAAATTGTACTGGGTAAACCAAATCAAGCACAGCGCAAGTATTTGAAAGTATGTGACATATGTATTTGACCTAGGTTTGTCTGCAACTAGCGACTCTCTGAAGTGTCTACGATACTCCAAACACCAAAGAGAATATTCTGGTCATGCTATAGATGCCAGCTGGGAGTCTGAGCTCCTTTCCTCCTTTCACGGTGCATCACTGCGGCATTTCCACTTGTTCTGGGAAAGACACAGGCAGCATCATTAGAGCTGCAACAGGGAGAGACCACCCAGGCACACTGGAGCTCTGAGCGCTGATACCAACATATTTATCTCACCAAATTGTCCAAGGCACGGCAGAGCGTGTTTCTGTATGATAAGACCTGGCCACCCAGCCCCCCCCCCCCCCGCTCCCTCTGGGGAACCCGTATTTTCCAATTAGCCAGGGTTAATGTGATAATGGAGGGATCAAACTGTGATTTGGGCAGTTGGTGGTTGGTTTGGCGACTACCCCATCTCTTCATTGCTGTGGCCCAGGTCCAGCACATTGCAGTGAGTTTGAGTGGATGCTTAGGCTCTGACTGGCTCTGTAAGGGCTAATTTAAGGTAACGACTTTGTAGGATTTGGGCCTTCTCAGCCCCCAGGGGTAGGCTACTGCAGCCCTTTGCCAAGAAGTAAGAATAATGGTGTCATATTATGCATACCGGCATGAACTGGACTGGTGCTCCTTCCAGAACTTGAGGGGTTTTGGTGCTTTGACCAGAGGGAGTCGTAATGTTTTTTTTGTTCTCCTTTTTCCCCCACAAGTTAGAGTTCTGAGGGATTCGCATGCGAGGCGTGGTGGCCCGGCGACCAAGGATTCTGGGAGAAATCTGACGCCAAGTTCCAGCTGTCCATTACACACCATTGGGTTTCATGACCACTTAAAGTAGACGCGCCAGCCAGCTCCTGTTTTCACAGACCCTAGACACGACCCTGAGAACTGTTCTACTACGGAAAAATTCTGCATTCTACTACACAGAAGTATTCTGCAAGGAACATTCTACTACAGAAACATTGAACATTCTACTACACAGAAATATTCTGCATGGAACATTCTACTACAGAAACATTGAACATTCTACTACACAGAAATATTCTGCTTAGAACATTCTACTACAGAAACATTGAACATTCTACTACACAGAAATATTATGCATGGAACATTCTACTACAGAAACATTGAACATTCTACTACACAGAAATATTCTGCATGGAACATTCTACTACAGAAACATTGAACATTCTACTACAAAAAAATATTCTGCATGGAACATTCTACTACAGAAACATTGAACATTCTACTACACAGAAATATTTTACATAGAACATTTCACTACTACTACACAAATGAGCCAAGAGAACCTTGTGGAAGATTCTAAAACAGTAACTGCGCATGATTTGGGTTACCTGGTGCAATGGAGCAAATGGAATAGTCCAAAAATAAATAAAGCGGGGGGGGAAACCAGACAGCCAATACTCCTACGGTGAATCAATCAATCCAGTTAATTTACAAAGTGCTGTACAGAAACCCAGCCTAAACCCCAAACAGCAAGCAATGCAGATGTAGAAGCATGCAGATGTAGAAGCAATGCAGACTCCCAAATGAAAATACATGTACATTTACATTCCATTTTTTGTCTAGTTCTTAAACATGTATTTCTAATTGAAAATGTTCTTATATTTCTTTACTAAGTCAATACATACGTATAGCAAACACAGACACAGTATATAGAGACAACTATTGATTCTAAGTGGGTGAGTTATTTTTCTCCATCAGAAAACCAACCAACCCAGTCCAGACATGTGTCAATCTCAGCCAGACGGCTCCCTGGAAGTGTTGCATAATAGTAGGATGTTTGCTGTGCAGTAGGTTATTGGGCAGGTCTGTGTGAACCACCCAGCACAATGAGATGTTTGAGTTTTATATCACAAACCTCACTTCCGACAGGGAAAATAAACGGTTGCCATCCCATGGTTTGGCTTGGGCTCCTTGTTTTGAGAGCCAGCGAGTCAAGAATGACCTAATAAGAAACAAGCACTTGAGAAGGAGGAAGACACAGGCACAATTTTACGGTGTGCTTGGCAGGCACAGAACATGAACAGGGCAATATCCGTAGCAGTAACGCATTTTCTACTGTCAATATTTCACACCTCAAAGATGATAGGGCTATTATTCTCAAAGAAACAATCAACAATTGTGAAAAATGTACACTACAAATTGCTCTGTAAACCCAAATTATGGCCGTGTTTGAGGGCATCAAAACCATGCTCATTTAGTGCCTTTTTTTAAAACATAGCTGATATGGCTGACTTGCTTAAACAAATGTGGTTTCTACTGACAATTGAAATGTACAAACTATGGCATAAGGGAACAACGAGCAGATAAAAGGCAATCATAATTTTGATTAAGATATTAATGAGCAAGCTAGGAAGGACGTAGTCAGTATAACTATTTGTTTAGAACTTTTGAAATGTACAGCTCAGTATTCTCCCTGTACACCAAATCAGGACCGTAGGCTAAATAAAGGGGGCATAGAAGCAGCAGGCTCTTACAATATTTGATGATTACATTTCTCTAAAACAGGCTATATGTGCACCATCAAGTCAGAACAGTAGGTTAAGTTATGAGGGAGGAAAGAGACCAAATTATTAGGGTGATGCACATGGGCTACTAACAGCTTACTACACAACATACACTTAGTATTACTTTCTTAGCGACAGTATATCCCTGGCATATTACATCATTTATGCAGCAGCATACGATAGATTTTTGGACTCACCTTGTTGTGCTGTGCTCACTTGAACAGGAAGGTGGCGAAGCAGTCCTTCCTGTGGGCTCTAGAAAGAGTCCCACCTTGGAATTCTGAGTTGGATGAGCGCTCAAAATTATTTTACGTATTTTCCCAGTCGGAGCTAGTTTTATCCGAGTTCCCAGTTGTTTTGAACTCACCTCTTGTTTTACCACCTCTTGTTTTACCAGACACCGCTGTTCTATCCTGCCGGTACATCGTATAACCAGCCAGCTGTATGTTGATATTGTTGTCGTTCAGCAACGAGTCCAAAAGCATAAGATGTTACCGTTTTTAATGTCCGGTTGGTAGTTTAACCTTCCGCGTAACTCAGCGATTTTATTCTCCAAGGATTGCACGTTTTCTAGCAGAATGGAGGGAAGTGGGGGTTTATTCGATCGCTTACGAATTCTCAGAAGGCAGCCCTCTCTTCGGCCCCTCTTTCTCCATTTCCTCTTCACGCAGGTCACGGGGATCGGGGCCTTTCCCCACTTCCTCTTCACGCAGGTCACGGGGATCGGGGCCTTTCTCCACTTCCTCTTCACGCAGGTCACGGGGATCGGGGCCTTTCTCCACTTCCTCTTCACGCAGGTCACGGGGATCGGGGCCTTTCCCCACTTCCTCTTCACGCAGGTCACGGGGATCGGGGCCTTTCTCCACTTCCTCTTCATGCAGGTCACGAGGATCGGGGCCTTTCTCCACTTCCTCTTCACGCAGGTCACGGGGTTCGGGGCCTTTCTCCACTTCCTCTTCACGCAGGTCACGGGGATCGGGGCCTGTTCCCAAGGAAGCAGTATATCCTTCGCGTCGGGCTCGTCAGAGTTGCAAATAAAACGACAAAAAAATACAATCAAGTAAAACATCTGCCTTCTTCTCCAGCGCTATCTTAACACTGTCAAACTGACAACCGGGGTCAGCTTGCAGGCACCCAGCTCGCCACAATGAGTCGGTAGAGCCCGATGAAATAAGGACATCCCTGCCGGCCAAACCCTCTCCTAACCCCGATGACGCTGGGCTAGCATAGACCTATAGGGCTTGTTTGACATTGCAGCCGAGAGTGCATGAGACTGCTGACTGACCAGTGGTGACACGTAATTCAGGGCAGGTGTAGCAGAGACCCACCTGTTGAGCTATTTAAAAAAATATATTTTAGCTAAACATATAGATATGTTTAGATATATGTTTAGAGATATATATATATATATATGTTTAGATATATATTGTGTAGCGACCCGCACAGACAGCTGTGTGTTATGTGTTAGGCTAGGAGGTGATTGTGTTGTACTGACCAGTACCCGGTGTTCGCGGGGTCCGACATGTCAATCAACCTGCTATCTGCCAAACACGGGAATGCCTGGAATGTTCTGATGCCGGGCATCCTGGTGGTTGGCGGAGTGGCGTGGAGGGGGGTTGGGCAGGGGGGTGGAGCATTGGAAGTTAAGTCCAGGTTCAGCCTTTGTTCTCTCTCTCTTACGTCTGGGCTTCCCAAGAGAAGGTCACGATTGGCTTGTGGGTTATCTGTTATCTTTTTGGCGTGTGCTACGGCCCAAACAGTAGCCTGTGTAAAGTTGGTTTAATAAACCGTCAATTCGCAAACTCGAGCCTCTGTCTGGACAATTGTTCATTTATGATCTAGTCAGGTCATTACATTGGTGTCAGAAGTAAAAACGTTGATACAAGTTAGCCAGCTAGCTAGCTGACTTATGTGGCTAGCTACCGTAGGTGAGAACGGGGATTGAGAATGCGTCGAGGGAATCCGAAAGTGAAGGTGGAGGTAGGGGACGATTATGGCCAAGGAGGTGCGTGTGAATGGACGTCGGGGGTTCTGTCTGAGGAGATCGCCAGGGCGTCGGAGCGCAGAGGCCGCTTGAGGGAGGACGTTAGAGCGATGGCGGCTGAAGCGGGCATGAGTGCTTCGTCGACTGTATTTCGCGCGGATTCTGGTGGGCGGACCGAAGTGGCGACGTCGACGCGGCGTGACGAGGAATCTGGGGCTCAGGATGTAAACAAACATGGCGGCGCCCAGTTCCCGGCTGCGTCCGTATCTGTTAAGACCCCGAAGTATTCCGGTAAGGCGGATTGGGAAGCTTTTCATGCTCAGTTTGAACTGTTAGCTCATTTTAGGGGGTGGTCGGATGAAGAAAGGGCACTGCAGTTGGCTTTATGCCTCACGGATGAAGCTCTGGCCTGTTTGATATTGATTAGCCCCGAGGACAGGCATGATTATGGCAATTTAGTGGGAGCACTGAGGAGGCGCTATGGACAGTGTGTACAGCCCGGGCTACTGCGCTCCGAACTGAGTAATAGACGCAGGCAGCCTGGAGAGCCTCTACGGGTGCTAGCTAATGACATTGAGAGCCTCTCTCGGCGGGCATATGCTCACATGCCCCCCTCAGTGCAGAGCGAGCTAGCACGGGACCGGTTCATACAGGCGCTCTCTCCTACGGAGCTGCGCATACAGACCCAGCTGGCTCATCCTGAGTCATTGCAGACAGCCTTGGAGATGGCTTTGGAGAGGGAGCTGGTGTGGGCTGGGGCTTCAGCTGGGGCTTTGGTGGGGGTGCAGGGAGACACACACTCTGTGCGAGCTGGGGGGCAGAGCAGCCCGGAGCCGGAAAAGCCTGCTTGGGTGGCCGAAATGACAAAACTCATTCGGGCTGTGTCGCTACAGGCGGCACGAAACACAAAGCCCTGGTCCCAGGGTCTGCTGGGGTTGTGGCCAGCCAGGCCATCTGCGCCGAGATTGCCCCATGTCCCCCAGAGCTCAGGGAAACGACTCGGGGTCCGCATAGACTGGGTAGTGCAGACCCCTGGCTTTCTATCCCAACCACCATCATCTTCAGGAGGAGCCCACCGGCACAGACGGGGAAGCAAGGCTCCACTTCCCCCAGAAGCAGACGAGGGCAAGCGGATGGAGCCTGTTGTTGTGGTGGGCCGGACCTGTGTTGGGGATTTTTGTCATGTCCCTGTCACTGTGGAGGGGGTGCCCTGCTCCGCCCTGGTGGACACTGGGTCCACAGTAACCCTGGTGAGGCCAGATATTGTGCCAGGTTGGACTCAGTGTGAGCCTACAACTGTGCAGCTCCGCACAGTCACAGGTGAGCTGGCACCCATGAAAGGGAAGGGAATAATGACTCTGACAGTAGGGGGCAGGACTGTGCGTCATCCTGTGTGGGTGGCGGCTGTGCAGGACCCTTGTATCCTGGGGTTGGACTTTCTTAGGAGTACAGGCTGCCGGTTAGACCTAAATAGGGGCACACTGAGCTTCCAGGGAGGGACGGAAGTCACCATGGCCCCCCCTAATGTCACATTCACTCAACCCAACAAACCCTTTACTCCAACAGTTAAAGCAGCAGAGACTCATGGCTGCACCCCCTCCCCCACAGCTGTGTGTGACTTTTCCCCAGTCCCCCTGTCACCTACGGCGGTGTGTTACATTCCCCCAGCTACCTCCATGACACAGCCCTCTGTGAGCCCGGGCCGCAACCCCCAGCCCAGCTACCCCAGATGGGAGAGGAGAGGACACTGTCTGCAGTGAGGGAGATATGGGGGAGGAACTGTGTTGGTCTTGACCCCGAGCAGCAGGAACGGTTGTGGCAGTTGCTGTTTGAATTCAGAGACAGCTTTGCGTTGAGTGAGGAAGAGGTGGGTCAGACTCATCTGGTGCAGCATGAGATCGACACAGGTGATGCTCGACCCATCAAGATGCGTCCCCGCCGTATCCCGCTGGCACGCCAGGAGGCGGCAGACAAGGCTGTGTTGGAGATGCAGCGGGCAGACTTCATTGAGCCTTCAGACAGCCCCTGGGCGGCGCCAGTCGTCATGGTTCCGAAGAAGGGGGGCAAGCTGAGGTTCTGTGCGGACTACAGGCGGCTGAATGAGGTAACCAGGAAGGACTCATACCCCATACCACGTATCGATGAGTCGCTGGACCTGGTTAGGGGTCCTCCTGGTTCTCCTCACTAGACCTCCGCAGTGGCTACTGGCAGGTGCCCCTCTCCCCAGAGGCCAGAGCCAAAACTGCGTTCTCCACTAACAGAGGACACTGGCAGTTCAAGGTCCTGTGCTTTGGCCTGTGCAACGCTCCAGCTACATTTGAGCGTTTGATGGACAGGGTGCTGGATGGCATCCCCCGACAGCAGTGTCTGGTATACCTCGATGACATCCTGGCCCATGGCAGCTCCTTCCAGTCAGCCCTGGGGGCGCTACGGCGTGTGCTGGAGAGGGTGGCCGCCGCAGGTCTGAAGCTCCACCCCGAGAAGTGCCACTTCATGAGGAGAGAGGTGTCCTTCTTGGGCCACCGAGTGGGGAAGGAGGGGATCAGCACCATGGAGGACAAGGTAGGGGCTGTCAGAGACTGGCCCACCCCCACCGACCAGCGTCAGCTGAAGAGCTTCCTGGGCCTGGCCTCGTACTACAGGAGGTTTGTACGGGGCTTCTCAAGCGTTGCTGCTCCACTGAACCGCCTGCTGCCGAAGGACAAGGCTTTCACTTGGACAGTGGAGTGTGAGGAGGCGTTCAACACCCTCAAACGTGCACTGATCGAGGCCCCCGTGCTCGCCCCCTGACCTCACCTTGCCCTTTATCCTGGACACAGACGCGAGCAATGTGGGCATGGGTGGGGCGCTGGCCCAGGTGGGGCCAGAGGGGGAGAGTGGTGGCGTACCTCAGCAAAACATTTGACAAACATGAGCGCCGCTACTGTGTCACCCGGCGAAAGCTCTTGGCTGTTGTGGCTTCCGTCAAACACTTCAAGTTCTACCTGTGTGGCCTCTGCCCTTTACTGTAAGGACTGACCACTCTGCTCTCCAGTGGCTCATGTCGTTCAGAGAGCCAGAGGGGCAGGTGGCTCGCTGGTTGGAGGAGCTTCAGCCGTATGACTTCACAGTGGTGCACAGGGCAGGGGCACTCCACTCCAACGCCATGTCCCGTCGGCCCTGTACTGCAGACGGCTGCCGCCACTGTGAGCGGAGAGAGGGACGGGAGAGAGAGTTGAGTGCAGAGGAGGGGGTCTGTGCCACAGTGTGTCGGGCGAGCGGGCCTGTCTGCTGCGAGCTGCAGACTGTCGACGTGGCTGAATGGCGGCAGCAGCAGGGACGGGACACAGACCTACAGCCAGTGCTACAGTGGGTAGAGGCGCAGGTGAGGCCAACATGGGAAGAGGTGACAGCGCTCTCGCTCGCGACCAAAGGGTTGTGGTCGAAGTTTGAGAGACTGCGGCTGGCTGATGGCGTGCTACAGCGGGCATGGAAGGAGTCAGCTACGGGAGAGGAGAGGTGGCAGGTGGTGGTCCCAAAAGCATTGCGGGAGGCTGTGCTCCAGAGTACTCATGGGGGTGGGCACTGGACACTTTGGGGTCACAAAAACACTGCGCCGTCTCCGTCGGGGCTTCTACTGGGGGCAGCACAAGAGGGATGTGGAGGACTTTTGTCGCCGCTGTGACAACTGCACAGCGAGAAAGGGCCCCCAGGCCGCTCTCATGCTCAGCTCCAACAGTTCCCAGTGGGGGCTCCCATGGAGAGGGTGGGAGTGGATGTAGTTGGGCCGTTCCCCACCACAGACAGTGGAAACCGCTGGGTGCTCACGGCCATGGACTATTTCACAAAATGGCCCGAGGCCTATGCTCTGCCTGACCAGGAGGCAGAGACCATCGTCGACGCCCTGACAGCGGGGATGTTCAGCAGGTTTGGAGCTGCAGAGTCCATCCACAGCGACCAAGGCAGAAACTTGAGTCCCGTGTGTTCGCCACCATGTGTGAGAGGCTGGGTATGCACAAGACCCGCACTACTCCTCTCCATCCTCAAAGTGATGGCCTTGTGGAGCGCTTCAACAAAACGCTTGGACAGCAGCTGGCCATAGTCTCTTCCAAACACCAGCGTGACTGGGACAAGCACCTGCCTATGGTCCTCATGGCATGCCGCTCCGCTGTCCAAGACTCCACCTCCTGCACGCCTGCCCTCCTCATGCTGGGGAGAGATCCGCACCCCTGCGGAGATGGCGTTTGGTCGGCCCCTGGATAGCCCTCATGTTCCTCCGGGGCCGGAGTATGCCCGGAGACTCCAGGACCGCCTGGAGACAGCCCACACCTTCACCAGAGAGCAGCTGGTGAATGCAGGTGTGAGGCAGAAAAGGAACTATGACGTGCACACCCGGGGAAGGCACTTTGTGGCTGGGGAGCTGGTCTGGGTCTACAGCCCCCTAAGGAAAAAAGGCAGATGCCCCAAGTTGGACAGTCACTGGGTGGGACCCTGCAGTGTCCTGGAGAGGGTAGGGGAGGTTGTGTACCGGGTGCAGCTTCCTCCCAGGGGGAGAAAGGTGGCACTGCACCGGGACAGGTTAGCCCCATACAGAGGGGCCTCTTTTCCCCAAACCCCAGGAACCCCCACAATTCCCCTCTCTGGCAATGACATTCTCCAGGCACCCACCCTCAGGTGCCGCAGACAAGGCTCCAGACAGCCCTCTCCCCCCCTGTGTCACCGCGTGGTTCCCCAGAGCCACGGACTGTATTACCCGTTCCCGCTTCCTTGTCCCCCATATCCCTGCCTTCATCCCCTGGTTCCCAGAGGGGCACTCTGCGACCATCACAGCCACGCAGGCAAAGGAGACCTCCGGGTCGCTTCAGAGACTTTGTTTGTTCCCTCGGGGACGAGGGACTTTGTGGTGGGGGGGGCTGTGTAGCGACCCGCACAGACAGCTGTGTGTTATGTGTTAGGCTAGGAGGTGATTGTGTTGTACTGACCAGTACCCGGTGTTCGCGGGGTCCGACATGTCAATCAACCTGCTATCTGCCAAACACGGGAATGCCTGGAATGTTCTGATGCCGGGCATCCTGGTGGTTGGCGGAGTGGCGTGGAGGGGGTTGGGCAGGGGGGTGGAGCATTGGAAGTTAAGTCCAGGTTCAGCCTTTGTTCTCTCTCTCTTACGTCTGGGCTTCCCAAGAGAAGGTCACGATTGGCTTGTGGGTTATCTGTTATCTTTTTGGCGTGTGCTACGGCCCAAACAGTAGCCTGTGTAAAGTTGGTTTAATAAACCGTCAATTCGCAAACTCGAGCCTCTGTCTGGACAATTGTTCATTTATGATCTAGTCAGGTCA